>NC_053492.1:433842593-434142593 GCF_905171775.1 Rana temporaria
GTATAGTTATCGTCCAGATAGAACCAAAGATAAAAAAACACACGCATGATCGGAAGCCAGGAACGACCCTAAACCACCCGGAACAAATTGCCCAGGAAAACTAGAAATTGTATTCTAGAAAGAACTTTTGTCTCATGTCTACTATAGGTGTAGCGCTACCCCCTCAGGAGCCGCTGGTTAGATTTGGGATCTACTCTCATTAATTGATTCACCCCCTTTAATTGGCCCTCCCTTGGCACACCAGATAAGTGCAATAGTATTGTGACCCCTATTTGGTTGGGGCCACAATAGCATACATAAACATGCAATGGTAATACAATAATATTGTTACCTCTTCCAGTTGGCCGCTTTCCAAGAGTAAACATACCTCACACAGTTAGTATAGTCAAACCAAAAGAATAGCTTTATTTTGCATATGGAAAAGAAGGCAAAGGGATTTGAACACAGGTTAAATATGCACAATATACACAAACATTAGCAATAAAATGACTCTGCAAGAGTCAACAAATAAAAAAAGGAAAACCCAAACTAAATGGTAATATTGTTAAAGGGTCACTAAAGGAATCAGATATCAAACATGTGGCTCCGGTTTATGGAGTAACACTAAATTATCAGCTGAAGTGGGGTTTGAAGTTTAGGCATGTGCCCTCTCACCCGAACAGGCCCGATCCGCCTGAGTTCTTCACAAAGACGTGCCGATCAGTCACTGCTCCACAACACGCGGTCTCCGGTATCAGGCTCTCCACTGTTACGATCGTCAGCTGGCAAGTTTTCTCCAGTCACCTGGAACACAAACTGGACACCCTTGGACTTGCTTCCCTCTGGATGGTTGGTCTTCCGGTGGATCCAGGCCCAGGCTTCCGGCCTAGCAGCTCAGCTGTGTTGCTATCCACAGCTCCGCAGAGGAGAAGATGCAGGTCCTGAGAGAGCGAAGTGAGCTCCTCCTTCTCTTTAAGTAACCTCCCCCATAAGTCTGTGCGGAGGTGTCATGTGTTCCAAGAAGGCAGGGCATTGTGGGAAATGTAGTATATTCCTACTAAGTGTCAATGGAGTCCATATCTCCCGGTACTTCCAATCCCACAATGCATTGCCTCTAAAGAAATATCAACATATATGTACAAATGTGGCTGGAGCTCCGGTGGGAATTCAGGCTATCAGTAGTCCATGATAGTGTGACCCCGCTACATAGGTGTTTTGGAAAAAGGAATAATAGCATATTTTTAAAAGGGATGATGGACAATGTAATATTCCTTTTAATGTAATAATCTTGTTGTGTGTCTTCTCTTCTTATTTTGAATTGTGGCCAATATACATGTCAAACGTTGTAGACTTTTATTATCTATGACACGATTGTCCATGTTTTCTTTCTGTAATCCTAAAATCACACTGACAATAATTTATAGTTTCAGATAATCACATTTGTGTGTATATATATATATATATATATATATATATATATATCTTTCTTTTAAATTTTTCTATTTTTATTCGCCTTGTTAGGTATTACAACACCAAAGATAATACTTTATTGGTCCAAAAATATTTTTATTGAGTTCAAATAAGAATTAGCATCTTTACTTGCATGCATCAAAACATATATACAGGCATGAAAAGGTTCAACTTGAATTTCTAGAATTGAAAAAGAAAAATGCCAGAAGATCACCCAAAAAGATATACCCCCCCCCCCCAAACAAAAGTGTCATGACAAATAAGTATAGTGATAGGCCCAGATTCACAAAGCACTTACGCCGACGTATAACAAGTTACGCCGACGTGCAAATGTGCGCCATCGTATCTGTGCGCCAGACCCACAAACTAATATGCGCCTAAAAACAGGCTTCACCCCGCCAACGTAACTTGCCTACGCCGGCGTATGGTGGGCGCACATTTAGGCTGGACGCATGGTGGCGCTCCCATTGATCAGCCATTCAAATATGCAAATGAGGGAAATACGGCAATTCATGAACGTGCGTGTGCCCGGCGCATGCTACGCGAGATGCGTGTAAGTTGTACGTCCGGCGTAAATTTATGCCCCATAAAGGAGGTGCAACCCGGCAACAGACATGCACAGGTCTGCACCAGGGAACACAAGCCAACGTATTTTGCATTGGACGTGTGTCTGGCTGGGCGTACGTTATGTTCACGGCGTACGCAGTGATCCGGCGTAGCTTAGGCAGTTGTGCCGGCGTGGTTGTGAGCAGGCGAATGGGGGGGTGCTGTCATCACGGAGCATGCGCAGTTCGTAATATGTACCTGTATGGTGCTCGGCCCATCATTTGCATGGGGTCACGCCTCATTTGCATGGGTTCATGCCCACTTCCACCTACGCCGATGTACGCCTTCAAAACCCACAACACGCTGGCGCAGCGTTGGGAACACTGGCTTGCTGAATGCAGTTCTTGCCTCTCCCAACTGCGTTGGCGTAGCGTAATGTGCGCCCTGCTCTCTGTGAATCTGGGCCATAGTCTTGGGACCAAGATTAACCTGTGCCCTCTGGTGCCTGTTATTGTTGTCATTAAAGAGGAGTTCCACCCAAAAGTGGAATTTCCACTCATTTGTCTCCCCCCCCCTCCAGTACTACATTTGCCACCTTTCAGGGGGAGGGGGAGGAGTGCATGCTCCGCAAACTCATCGCCTATTGGTCCTTTGAGTAACCTGGAAGTGCCATCATCTACACAGCCCACCGCTTACCCGGAACTGTCGTCATCCTCCCGGCTCCCTGTGTAATTGAGGTCCAGGAAGCATTGGCAACTACCTGTGCAACCTGCTCTACACCAGCCTGCAGCCATCGGAGTAACTCTCCTCCCAGGCGTTCCGACATCTCATGTTTGACTTGCTTATTTTAAACCTACTCCTGTGAGCATGTATGCTGTACTTGCCCCCTAATTTTCATGTAATATACTGCACTTAGAGTGGCGCCTCTGTGCTTTCTCCCCAGCTGATCAAAGATTTGCTTCACATCTTCACTGGGCTGCCTCCAAAGTGTTTTAAAACGGACTGTATGGACCCCAATGCCGCGTACACACGATCGGTTCATCTGATGAAAAAAGGACCGTTTTCATCAGACGAACTGATCATGTGTGGGCCCCATGGGTTTTTTCCCATCTGTGAAAAAACTTAGAACCTGTTTTAAAATTATCTGGTGGTTAAAAAACTGATAGAAAAAAACGATCGTCTGTGGGGAAATCCATCGGTTAAAAATCAACGCATACTCAGAATCAAGTCGACGCATGCTCGGAAGCATTGAACTTAATTTTTCTCAACACGTCGTAGTGTTTTACTTCACCGCGTTCTGACACGATCGTTTTTTTAACTGATGGTGTGTAGGCAAGACTGATGAAAGTCAGCTTCATCGGATATCTGATGAAAAAATCCATCAGACCGTTTTCATCAGACGAACCAATCGTGTGTACGCGGCATAATAGTCACATGTTTTAAAATATTGCCTTGAAAAAATGTCTCCCTGTTGTTTTAGCTATTATTTTAGCTTGAGTTTTTCACACCGCTGCTGGTGCAAGCACCAACTCTCTCCTATACATAAATCTCCTTTGCTGCTGCCTTGAATTTATTCATATCTGCAGAAAACTGCGCAGGGTATTTATTTTCTGCCGAACATATTGAATATCAGGATGTGGACATACACTTTTGGACAGGTCAGCCAATTTGGTCATTGCCTAATTTTTTTTGTTTATCTGAGTATTCTTTTGATTTTGTTCGCCATAAACAGGGCATCTGCCTATACAAATCAATGAAGTGTGGCAGAAACTCTGGGGAGGCGACTTTGTCTGCAAGACATAAAGCACATAACAAAGTCAGTTTATGTCCTGACAAACTTTTTAAAAACTTTTCAGTATAGGCCCTGAAACCCCCAAACACTATGAGCTCATTTTAAAAGTGTACCTTCAGTCGTTGCCAAGTTCGAATCTTCGAACGTGCGTACGTACGACAATTGATACAAGATCTTTCCGCGTTTTATACACTGAGCATACGTAGTACTCCACCCTTGTCCTTCTCCTTAGTGTATTACACGCCTTTTCTCTTTCGGGGCAGTGGGGGAGAGAGATAATGGCGGAGAGACAACAGGTGTGTGGGGAAAGCAGCAGTGAAGGAAAGCAGGAGAAAGCACTTTCCAGATCCAGGAGGAGGCAGAATAGGAAATTAGAGAAAATTTAAGATAACATACATGATATCCAAAACAGAGTTATCACCGTCAAATCGATATTTTAGCTAAAATTTAAAAAGAAAACATGTTTTAGTGTTTGACGTTATGTTGTACATCAGTTTGTACAATTTTAACTTGACTAGCCTTTGCACATTTTTCCTCCCATTTTTGGAATAATTGCAATTTTTTTATTTAAGTACTTTATTTTTTTTTTGTCAAAGTTCGAAATATGAACCCATAACTCGATGACTCCTCTTAATATGTGGTTGGCTCCCCCAGCTAGAGAATGGCAGGGTAGCTTGTGTTTCCTTTTTTAAAAAGTCATGTAAAAAAAGCTTTTGCACATTGCACAAATGTGCTTGTTTTGTATTGTACTGTTTACCTTCTCCAGTTCAATCTACATGTTTACTGGAAAAATACTTGGTTTTATAAAGAAATGTGGCTAATGTTAGCCAAGTTACATATTAAAAAGTATGAACCAACTTTGTGTCTGTCCTTGCCTCTTTAGGAATGCTGTATTTTCTTTGCTGGAAAGTACAAATACATACTTTGATAAATTGTGATGCAGATTGATTTGTTCAACATAGCCTTATGTGGAGAGTGCAAAAACTTTTGCAACTCTGCATATAAACCAATCAGCTTAAAGGTTTTCAAGACACAGATTAGTTCCCCAAAATGAAGTTAGAAGCTGATTGGCTCCTATACATATCTGCAGCATAATCTGTGATTAATTCACATCTCATACTCAAGAAACACATTAATGTACATGTGTAAACTAAACAAACACCTTAACCTGCTTGGTCAGGTCACCTAGATATCTGCCTGCCAATCCACTGAAAAATGTAATTATTTCTGTTTGCCCTAGCGCTTTGGGAGGCCAAGCATGTATGGGCAATACCAATGGGCGTAAGCTCCTCAATGAGATCATGGGCTTCTTGCACTTGTTTTTTCCTGGCCCAGCAGGGTCCTTTTCAAATTGTAGTAATGTGATGTACCTGTGTGCATGTCTGTGGAGGTAGCTGTGCAAGATGCACAATATTGTCTACCTTGTATAAGGCCATATTTATAGATGTTAAAAATAATTGGAACCTGTTGGCCATGATCCCAAATGCGTTTTCCAACACTCAGCGTGCCCTGGAGAGACAATATTTAAAAATCTTTTGCTCAGGGGTGATGTTGCACATTGGACAGGGTTTGAGCAAATGTTCCCCAAGTGCAAAGGCCTCATCAGCCACAAAAAAAAGTTAATCTGCTAGACATTATCTTCACATGAAGGCAGGTTCAGAGTTCCATTTTTCAGACGAAGATAAAATTTGGTTTGGTTGATTGCACCGCCATCTGAGTTGCGACCATTTTTGCTAGATTTTTGCCAATGTCCAAAAATATAAATTGCCATTCACCACCGCCAGAAGAATACTGAAAAAGCCCTTATAATTGTTAAAAAAAGAACCTGAGTTGGGGCGTGGGGCAATGCGGACATGTTTGCCATCAATTTCACCTACGCAGTTGGGAAAATTCAATTTCTCTTTGAACTGGGCAGCAACTTCTTTCCACTGCTCAGGGCTTGATGGAAACTGTAAGTAAAAACAGAAAATAAGTTACTGTCGGACTTATGCATTTGTGTGACAAAGATGTTATGAACGTTAAGCTATATGAGGAAGGAGCATTCCATCTTTTACCTGTTTCCAGCTGCGGGAAAACCATTGTTCTGGGACAACGTCATATGATGTTATCGCGAGAATGTGCCTAGCGCAGCCGCAACATGTTGCGTTCCGCTGCAATCTGTCACCTGCTGCATCCACCAGACACAGTGGATGACCGATCACTACAGTGGCCTGCTGACAGTGTGATGTGATCATTGAGAACACTCACAGCAGACTGCATCACATTCTATTCACTGTATGACAAACATGTTATGAATGTTATGCTATATAAGGAAGGAGCATTCCATTTTTTACCCGCTTCCAGCATGTCTCATTGTAAAATGATGGTGCTGTGGTGAAATTCACTGCTATAACCAAGTATGTCAAAAATGTATCAACAAGGGAAAAAAAATGATGGACCTAACAAAGTGACCAAAATGTCCTACTTCCAAAAACGTAGCATGCCTCTTACTACATACCTCAGATTGGCTACTTTCCAAAAAGGTAATTTGGTGGGATATTTGTACTGTCAAGATGTTATTGGGCCTCAAGAACTTGGCTAGGCTGTCAGTACATCAGGATTTAACCATTTACACATATATATATATATATATACCATATTTTGTAGACATTCTAACTTTCCTACTGAGAAAATAAGAGACAATAATTTGGGTTATTGTCATGCAGGAAATTATTATTATTATACAGGATTTATATAGCGCCAACAGTTTGCGCATCGTTTTACATCAGGGAAGACAGTACAGTCACAATACAATTCAATAAAGGAGGGATCAGAGGGCCCTGCTCGTTAGAGCCTACAATCTAGAAATGTAGCCGAACCCAATTTGGCCCAAACTTATGAAGAAAAAATTGCAAAATCTGCATACAGAAAAGAATAAAAATGTGGTTTGGCCTTTTTTCGTAGGGAGCGCCCAAAAAAAACTGTGGTGATTAAATATCACCAAAAGAAATGTTGATTTGGTTTAACCACTTCAGGCCCAGGCCAATTCTGGCACTCCATTTCTACATGTAACAATCATTATTTATTTGCTATTTTTTGCAAGAAACGTTACATAGAACCCCCAAACACTATATATATGTTTTTTTTAGCAGAGAGCCTAGAAAATACAATGGCGCTCATTTTTATCTCACACAGTATTTTTCAAAAGCTTTTTTTTGGGGAAAAAAAAGTAGTTTCATGCTTTAAAAAAAACAGTAAAGTAAGGCCAATTTTTTTGCATAATGTGAAAGATGAAGTTACGCCAAGTAAATAGATACCTAACATGTCACACTTCAAAATTGCACACGCTCGTGGAATGACGCCAAACTTTGGTACCTAAAAATCCCAATAGGCAATGTTTTAATTCTTTTTACTGGTTACAGTTGGGCGGGACTTACGTATGCGTTCGCTTCTGCGTGCGAGCACACGGGGACAGGGGCACTTTAAAAAACAAATTATTGTTAATTTTACTTAATTTTTTTTTATTTTGACACTATTTTCGCCACCGTAGGAACGATCAAGCGGCGGAACAGCTGCTATAATCATTTCTATGGTGTAGGGAATCGCTGGCTGAAAATGTCGATATCTGAATGATGTCTGTAGCCAGGCATCATTCAGATATAGCCCCACAAATCCCAGGATGTCATATGATGTACTCTGGGCCTGAAGTGGTTAATAAATTGCTCTAAACTTGGGTACACTGCTGCAAGACCACGCAATTGTCATTCAAAGTGCAACAGCGCGGAAAGCTGAAAATGAACCTGGGCAGGAAGGGGGTAAAACTGCCCAGTAGGCAAGTACCGTAGTTAAAATATGAATGCTTATCGCTTACATTTGGAAGGTTGGCTGATTTGTAAACAAGGGAGAATGTGTTCAAGCACAAAGTAACACGGCTGAGAAAATACACATAACTTTAAAAAAAATAACATTAAGGCCTCATACACACGACCGAACATGTCTGCTGAAACTGGTCCATCAGACCAGTTTCAGCAGACATGTTCGGTCCTGTGTAGGGCCGTCCGGTCAATTTTCCGGCCGACCGGACAGGTTTCCAGCAGGCAACTGTTTCTTAGCATGCTAAGAAACATGTCCGCTGGAAACCTGTCCGCCGGACATGTCCGATGGTCAGTACGACTCATCGGACATGTCTGCTGGCCCGAGAACCCGCGCATCACGTCAAAGTGATTTGACGCATGCGTGGAAGCATTGAACTTCCGGGTTCGCGCACGTCGCCGCGTCGCCAACACGTCGTCAACGAGTATTCTGTCCGCGCGGAATTTGGTCTGATGGTGTGTACAGACCAAATGATCCCAGCAGACATGTCCGATGAAAACGGTCCGCGGACCGTTTTCATCGGACATGTTGGGTCGTCTGTACGAGGCCTGACATTATTGAAAATTTTCATACCTTAATATATTCTGGAACTTCAATGAGGGCCAAACAGGTCTCTGGTAAGATCACTCCCAGAGCTTGTGGGGAGATCCCAGTGGTATACTTGAGATCCTGAAGTCTTCTTCCCGTGGCAAGGTATCTTAAGGTGGCAATTAACCTTTGCTTTGGATTGATGGCCTCCCGCATTAACATATCCTTTTTCAGGACATACTGTAGGTGGAAACAACTGTCAACTAATGATCAAACAACTGTCACCTGATTAAAACAGTCGTCAGTCATCCTAAGATAATTGCGAAAATCATCTGGGTTATTCTCTTGGAGAAGGTACATATGGTAAAACTGATCATGTTGACGGAACCAACTTTTGCACCAGCTTCTCCTCTTCTCATTTTTTTTTTTTTTAAGCACTTGGCTTAGGCCAAATATTTCTATACCGACAATAGCAATAACTGTGTCATGAAATGCAGTTGATATATCAACGATTTGTCGCAAATCACGAAACATTGATTCCGAAAAAAACGATCAAATGTAGTCACTGGATTTTGGCTGCATGGGTCACGTTATGCTATTTCACTTGCTTTATACTACAGAAGCACATAGGACACATTTGCCTTTGTCGTACGATAAAATTGGGACAAGTTAGTAACATTCTCTGCCAACCTGATGACACGCACCTTCTTAAAAACCATTCAATATATCGGATGATTTTCTGATCATGTGTACCCTGCTTAAGTGTTAGAGCAACATGTCTTCACGTGGAAGCCGGACCCCTCTGTTCATGTGGTGTTTGATGCCATCTAAGTATTCCCATATTCTGTGTGTTGTTTGATCTTTGTTCTCAGTGTTTTTCCTCTGGCTGTGCAGTTACAGTGTCTTGAAAAAGGATTCATACCATTTGAAATTTTCCACATTTTGTCACGTTACAACCCAAAATGTAAATGTATTTTATTGGGATTTTATGTGATAGACCAACACAAAGTGGCACATAATTGTGAAGTGGAAGGAAAATGATAAATGGTTTTCATTTTTTTTTCGAATAAATATCTGAAAAGTGTGGCGTTAATTTGTATTCAGTGCCAATACTTTGTTAAACCACTTTTTAACAGCTGCAAGTCTTTTTGGGGATGTCTTTACCAGCTTTGCACATCTAGAGAGTGAAATTTTTGCTCTTTCTTCTCTGCAAAATAGCTTAAGATATGTCAGATTGGATGGAGAGCAGTGGCATACCTATGGGGGGGGGGGGTGCAAGAGGTGCTCTCTGCTCTGTAGCTCTGCTGGCTCTCTGTGCTCGTGTGAGTCGGCTGCTCTGTCATTGAGCTCTATACTGCCACCTCTGGCTGCTTTATGTATGTGCACCCCTCATGTTACTGCCTGTAATATATTTATACAGGGACATCAAGACCTGAGACAAGGAAGAGCACCTTTCAAGTGGGGGCTGAAGTGAAGGGAAGAGGCTGTTTGAGTAAAGGGGGGGGGCAGAGCTGTGTATGTGTGTTTACAGATGTGTATGGGGGGGGGTTGTGTCATATTTCTAAGGAAGCATGTTTGGGAATAGGAAGAATGTTTTTTTTATGAAGAATGACCATTGCCTTTTTATGTTGGTGCAAACCAACCGGCATCTAGTATTCTTTTAAAGCGGTTCTCCACCCTAAAGTGGAGTCCCGCTGATCGGAACCCTCCGGTGTCACATTTGACACCTTTCA
Organism: Rana temporaria; assembly: GCF_905171775.1. NCBI lineage: Eukaryota > Metazoa > Chordata > Amphibia > Anura > Ranidae > Rana > Rana temporaria. The sequence continues at coordinate 433,852,494 of NC_053492.1, forward strand.
GGGGGGAGGGGGGTGCAGATACCTGTCTAAAGACAGGTATTTGCACCCACTTCCGGCCACACACTACGGGCAAAAGACGGGTTTTTCTGACTTCCCGTCTGTCGCCCGTTGTGTGCTGGGAACACTCGGCTCCCAGCACACAGCGTGTGAGCCAATCGGTGGGCGCAGCGCGACTCGCGCATGCGCCGTAGGGAACCGGGTAGTGAAGCCGGAGCGCTTCACTTCCTGGTTCCCTCACTGAGGATGGCGGGGGGAGCAGCAGAGAGACGAGCGATCGCTCGTCCTCTGCTGCGATCGGCGCGGGACTCCAGGACAGGTAAGTGTCCTTATATTAAAAGTCAGCAGCTGCAGTATTTGTAGCTGCTGGCTTTTAATATTTTTTACCCATGGCACATCCGCTTTAAGAAAACACAAAGGTGCAATTAAAGAGGTATTAAACCCAAAAGCAAACATTTATTTTATTGCTGCTTGCCAATTCTTATGTGATGGCTGCATTTATTTTCTTTTTTTTTAGGCTTTCTTTCTTCTATTTTCATCTGGTGATTCAGCCAGTAGGTCTGTTGTTTTTCGAAAGCACAAGCTCTCCAGAAGAATGTATCAGTTTACATGGATGAGGCAAACCACTTACCACTGACAGGGGTGATTAAAATGATCAGATTTTATTTATTAATGCAAAAACTTTATCCCAAAAGGAAAAAAAAAACATTTTCTGTTACTGATTATATAGGGCCAGATTCAGAAAGATCAGCGGATCTTTCTGCTGGCGTAACGTATGTCATTTACATTACGCCGCCGCAAGTTTTTCAGGCAAGTACTTTATTCACAAAGCACTTGCCTGTAAAGTTGCGGCGGCGTAGCATAAATCACGTGGCGGAATTCAAATCTGGCAGGTAGGGGGCGTGTATCATTTAAATTAAGCGTGTCCCCGCCCCGAGCGAACTGCGAATGCGCCGTCCGTAAAATATCCCAGTGTGCATTGCTCCAAATGACGTCGCAAGGACGTCATTGGTTTCGACGTGAACATAATTGACGTCCAGCCCCTATTCACGGACGAGTTACGCAAAGGACATAAAATTTTCAAATTACGACGTGGGAACGACGGCCATACTTAAAATTGGATACGCCACCTAGGGGGCATGTTTATCTTTACGCTGGCATACCTCTCACGGAAACGGCGTATCTTTACTATAAAGGGCAAGCGTACGTTCGTGAATCGGCGTATCTACTCATTTGCATATTCTACGCCGAACTCAATGGAAGCGCCACCTAGCGGCCAGCGTAAATATTGCACCCTAAGCTACGACGGCGCAGGCCGTCGTATCTTAGGCAGGTTTAAGTGTATCTCAGTTTGAGCATACACTTGAACATACGACAGGCTTAGATTCCGAGTTACGTTGGCGTATCTACTGATACGCCGGCGTATCTCTTTGTGAATCTGCCCCAAAGTGTTTGGCTTCAGTTTGTTAGTGTATCCAAGTCTTCTGAAACATTTAATGCTCCCCTCCCCCCGACTGACAATTCTGCTGGGCATCCTGTGCTCATTCATCCATGGTCGTGTCTCACTAATACAGGAGGTGTGGTACTGGACAGATCACCAGGTGAAAACAGAAGGTAAAAAAGCCAAAGAAATTAAAACTGATGCAGCGACCACCTCTAATGATTTTATAAGCTGCAATATATTACATTTTTGGTTTTGGTTTTATATCGCTTTGGTAATCAATTAAGTAATTAGAGTTGTGTATGCAAGGCAGTGCAATTAGTTAAGTGATTGGATAATACTATACAGCTCAGTAATAAGTTAAATTAAAAGACTACTTTGCCTAAATTATATATTATTATTTTTTTTATTAAATTGAAATTAAATTATATTGTATGTTAAGTGTGTTTAGATTTTGATTTATTATTGCAATATCTACATTTTAAAGCTGAAGTTTATGTATGGCTCTTTTTTTTTTTTTTTACACTTGGATTAATGTAAGTGTTAAACATGTGCAGAATAAACAAAAAGTTTTGTTTAAATTCATTATTTACATAAATTCATTTCATTCATTTAATTTGTTTTCGGAATTTGTTTCATTTTTTTTCTAACTCAATTCGACTGAATTTAAAAAATTTGAATTAATTCTAATTCCATTTGAAATTCGAATTCGAATTTTGAAAGATGGTTCTATTCTTTAAATTTTTTTTTCTTTTCTTTTCTATTTTATTATTTTCTTTTCTATTCCTATTCTAATTTCAGAAGATGGTTATATTGTTTCTATTTTATTCTCTTCTATTATTTCATTTTCTATTACCGTATTTAGGCTTGGGTTCTCTCGCAGTCATGTCCTGGAAGTACAGGACATACACGAGTGTACTGCGCTCGGTATATGCCGGCGCAGTAGTTCAAACTCAGCGCGGGAAGCGGGGATACCGCAGAAGGACGCCGGACCCGACGAGGAGGACACCACCGAAGCCGCAGACGGACGCCGGACCCGACGAGGCCGCCGATGGACGCCGCGCAAGACACCAAAACTGTAAATAATAAAATCTTTTTTTTACAGGAATGCGGGTCCACTTTAGGGGTGTGCGCTATACGCCGGAGCGCGCAATACCCCGATAAATACGGTATATTCTTTTCTATTCTTTTCAAAATTTGAATTCTGGAAGATAGTTAAATCCTTTCTATTTTATTCTATTCTATTGTTTTTTCTATTTTATTCTTTTAAATTATACTCTATTCTAGTATATTATTTTCTATTCTATTTGAATATGAATATATTCTATTCAAAACTAGAATTTTGGAAGAAGGTTATATTGTTTACAATTTATTCTATTGTTTTTTTCTATTCTATTGTATGCTTTTTTTTTCTATTTGAAATCCAATTTATTCTATTTGAAATTCAAATTTCAGAAGATGGTTATACTCTATTTTATTCTATTCCATTCTTTTTTTTATTATAATCTTTATCTTATTTTCTATTTAATTCTGTTCTTTTATTTTCTATTCTTTTTTGTTCTGTTGTACTCTATTGTTTTCTATTCTATTCTACTTTTCTATTATATTCTTTTATTTTTTTATTCTACCCCTTTATTTTCTAATATTTTCTATTCTAGTCTATTCTGTTATTTTCTATTCTATTCCTTTATTTTCTATTTTATTCTCTTCTGAAAGTCGAATTCAATTCAAAAAGTATCCTAATTTTATTAGAAAAAGATTAGAATTCGATTAAAAAACTATCCAAATTTTGTCTGAAATTTTGTTATTTCAGATTAGTTTTTTTAATTAAAATAGTAATTCATTTAAATTCGGATACATCTAAATTCCTGAATTACGAAAAATATGTCTGAATTTTGATTCGGAATTAAACAAACTGCACATCTAGTAAGTATGCACTGTATATGTCGTACCTGTGGAAGCTGGAAATCACTGTGGTAGTCACCAGTACTCCAGTGATCTCAACTAGTTTCTGGGCCCTCGTGTCGAGCAGCTGCCCTGTTGCATAGTGACCACAAAAGGGCGCTAGATGCCATTTAGAGAACGCAAGCATTCTCTGATTGGAGGAGGTGGAGATTGTGACATCACCACCCCCCTTCACCTCTAAATGGCGCCTCTGCCAAGCAAGTAACCTCCTGTGTAGACTAAGCAGCAGGGCAGAAGCTTGGCACAGAACCTGGAAGCTATCAGCAATCACTTTTTTTTCTTTATTACTCTTCTGTCACCAAAATGTAATTGCCTACAAAAGATTAGAGCAGATACTTACTTTTTACATGGCCCACACTGATGAATGCTACTCTGCTGAAGAGAAATATTCCACTAAAATCTGCTTAGAAATCAACAATTCTATGAGCATTGATCTCCTGTGTCACCTGCTGTGCTCTTGTAGTGACATGGAAGTCGGGTGGACCAAGGCCACCAAGGTCAGGCCTCAGGGCGGCAGTGGGTGCAGGGGCGGCGCCAGTTGTAACACACAGCAGGAGACTGCTGTGTCACGGAGCTCACTGTGAAAAGTTTGGGCGCGCTGTGATAAAAGTCCCGCCCAACTCCTAGACCAGCTCGTGTGATAGAGGTAGTGTTCTGTCTATCACACAAGCTGGTCTAGGAGGAGGGTGGGACTTTTATCACAGCGCGCCCAAGCTTTTCACAGTGAGCTCCGTGGCACAGCAGGAGATGCCCAATGTGCATAATGCACACACTGCCTGGTGAGGCTACATTGTTTGGCACAGTAAGGCTGCAATGATGGTGAGGGGGGCTGTAATGGGGCACAGTAAGGCAGCAATGATGGTGAGGGGGGCTGCAATGAGGGCATGGTAAGGTTGCAATGATGGTGAGGGGGCAGTGATGGGCACGGGTTGGGGGACTTTCAGTTTTTTTTGGTGGGGGGGGGCGGCATTGAAAGACTCGGCCTTGTGGCGGCAAAGGGAGTACATTCGGGCCTGGGGGAGGAACCACAGAGCACAGCAGGGGAAACAGCTCAAATGCTCACAAAATTCTTGACTTCTCAGTTGATTTTAGAGAAAGACGTTTCTTTAACCAGGAGACATCATGCCCGTACCCCCGCTGTCCTTGGTAGATACCGGACCTGGCCTTGAGGCTGTACAGTAAGTCTGCCAATTGTCTCCACCTTGTTGGGACATAGTCCCTGTCCTCCCCTATTTCTAAGGCATTATCATTTACCCTTATCAATTTTTCTTTCCAGTATATTACTTTATAACACTCCTGATGAATGATGCCAACAGTTACCTGTCTCTATTACATATGTTCTCCAATTGATTTATTTTACCATGTATATCTGCCAAAAACATTATTAATAAAAATGCCATAAAACTACCTCCTATTTTGTAGATGCTATGACTCCGACCGTGGATCCCACGGACTCGATGTCCGCGGGCATACCCGCAATCGTGTCACGGTGAGGAAGAAGGGGGAAATGCTAATGTAAACAAGCATTTCCCCAGTCTTCCTAGTGACAGGACAGTGTACACAGCTTCCTGTAATCGGAAGCTGTGATCACTGTCGTGTCACAGTAAGCCTATCCTCCCTACAGTTAGAACACATCCCTAGGCACACTTAACCCCTTCAGCGCCACCAAAAGGATGTCAATTTTGTTTGGGAGCCACGTCGCAGGACCACACAAATGTCAGTTAAAGCGACACAGCACCGAATCGCAAAAAGTGGCCTGGTCTTTGACCAGCAAAATGGTCTGGGGCTAAAGTGGTTAAGTATGGGCATTTGTATTTTAGCCACTAGGGGGAGCTTCTTGGTGGTTTAGTGCAGGTATGATATGTCTTTCTTGTCAACTGTTAACTGGTAAGACCAGGGTGGGAAACTCATAGGTCTGTAACTTAAGTGCAAGAAGTCTAGTGCTAAAGTAATATATATTTTGATATTGGATTAAAAGTTTAGACCACACTACAACTAGAAATAACATAGAGCAATTGTTTAGCTGAAAACAGAGATTAATTTAGTAGTGGTCAGCTGCTCATTTGCATTTCATCAGAAGTGTTATATTAAGGTTCTGGAAAGCCTTCCTAATTCGGAATGTACAGTGTGCGGGTTGTACCCAAGCTGCCTGGCATATGCCCATCACGAGTAGCTGAGTCACCACCTAACATAAGGGTTCCAATGCTACCAAAGCTTCACAGCCCAACTTGTTATTGTCCTGTGTCCAAATGGTGGCTAGAGGCCAAAGCTTCTCATCCTCCTGTGAAGTTCCACAGCCAGCTCCTCAGAAAGATCACGTCAGGTCCTCAGCTCTGCCATGGCTGAGACCTCAGAGAACAGCTACACAGCCCATAGGCTGCCTCGGGGGGCAGCAGCCCCAAAGGCTTTGAAACCCTTCCTGACAAGGAAAGAAGAACAATCTCTCCAGGGCTTCATACTATTTAAGTCAGGACTCTGTACAGGCCAGTCAAGTTCCTCCATCCCAAACTCCCTCATCTATATCTTTATGGACCTTGCTTGTGCACTGGTGCGCAGTCATGTTGGAACAGGAAGGGGCCATCCCCAAACTGTTCCTACAAAGTTGGGAGCATGAAATTGTCCAAAATGTTTTGGTATGCTGACGCCTTAAGAGTTCCGTTCACTGGAACTAAGGGGCCAAGCCCAACCCCTGAAAAATAACCCCACGCCATAATCCCCCCTCCCCCAAATGATTTGGACCAGTGCACAAAGCAAGGTATTGCAGCAGACCTCACTGACTGGTAGTGCAGGTCCTCCTTCTTTCCATTTTCTCTTTGCTCTATAGGGAATTATAAGTACCGTATTTATCGGAAGTATAACACGCACAGGCGTATAACACGCAACCTAACTTTAAGAGGGAAGTTTCAGTAAAAAAACTTTCCACAGCCCCCTGCGTATAACACACAGGCACAGTTTACCCTCTATTTTCAGGGTAAAAAAGTGAGAGTTATACGCCAACAAATACAGTATATGTGGATGATACCAAGCCAAAATCAGGTGTTTACAACTTCCTGCATTTAAAATGTTTCATTGTATTTATTTATGAATGGTGTTTTTCATATCTCCTTAGATGTCAACTTTAAATCCTATCTATGGTCAAAATGTAAAATCATATATTAATTTCCACATTGAAATTTATTTATTTCTATCCTACTCCTATTAATCTGAAGGATCATGAAGTTTGTAAACTTACTTTGTGAAGATCCCCACACATTTCCTTCCTTAAATTTTGTTACACGTAGTCACTATGCCCTGTGAGAAGGCACTGCTGTGTCACACATTTCTCAGAGCCTGCCTTCTGACCTACAGAGGAGCTGAGAGGAGGAGTTCCAGGAGGCAGAGTCTGTACAGGAATCCTGTTTGTAGGCAGCAAGATCCCATGGGATATGTAGTCCTTAGAAATAGAAAGTAAACTGAGGAGAAGTTGGAAATAGAAGGCTAGCAGACAGACATAACTTACAACATGAAACAAGATTTGTGTTATTATAATGCCAGTGTTATAAAATAAAAGTGTATGATGCAGCTATAGATTTATTTTAAAGGAGTTGTAAAGGCAGAAGGTTTTTTTATCTTAATGCATTCTATGCGTTAAGATAAAAAGCATTCTGTGTGCAACAGCCTCCCTAATACTTACCTGAGGTCCCTCCCTGTTCAGCGATGTCCACGAGTGTTTCAAGACTCTCATTTCTGATTGGTTGAGACACAGCAAATCAAAGTTAGCTTGCCAATCAGGGGAGAGAGGTAGCCTGCTGGGTCAGGTCTCCGCATCTGAATGGACAAAGGGAGCTGTGACTCAGCTTGGGTGCCCTCATAGCAAGCTGCTTGCTGTGGGGGCACTGAACAGGAAGGAGGGGCCAGGATCACAGGAGAGGGACTCGAGAAGAGGATCAGGGCTGCAGGGTGCAAATCCATTGCAACAGAGCAGCTAAGTATACCATGTTTGTTATTTTTATAGGGAAAAAAACAATTACTTTATCTGAAAAAAGAGAAATAGGTTTGTAAAGTTTAACTTCAAGTAGCTGTAAAAGACACACATTATTGCAGCCCTGTATCCACTGATGCATCATTGAATGTATTTTTTAAAATACAGGCAGTGCAAGTACCTGAATGCAATTGGTTTCAGTCTCTTGCAGTCCCCGTAACCCAGCCTGTAGGAAGAAATCGAACAAAGGGCCAATCAGTTGTGCTGTAGGGCTCATGTGCTAAGTATAGTGATAGGAGAAGAGAGTAGAATGACAGAGACATAAGCCTATCAGTCTGCTGTTTACCCTTTCACTGTTTAATGACAGGTTGGGGGAGGGAAAAGTCTTACTTAAAGACCAACTCAGGGCAAAAAATAAAATATATTTTCTCATGCAGTGGGGTTGGAATGGGTAACTACTCGTTTTTGTCTATGTAATTGCAAAACACAGATATACTCACCTAATCCACAGATCCTCCTTGCACAAGACTGATCCTTGTGGCTCTTGACCCCCCCCCCCCCGTGGTCTAGTGCAGGGGTCTCCAACCCCCGGTCCGCGGCCCACTGCCGGGCCGCAGCCTGTTTGCTGGTGGGCCGCGAAGCCTACGCTATCTGAGGTGCGGCGGTGGCGAGCGAGCAGAGAGATCGCCGACATCGCCACACTTCCGCCCACACAGCCCCACCGCACTTCCGCCCACACAGTTAGGGGTGAAGCAGGCATTGTGATGATTGAAGTGCTAATACCAGCCATTTCCTGTCATATTGGCCACGAAAAACCGCATCATCGGGCCTTGGCACAATTTTCATCCACAATGCCGGTTCCCGGTGCCAAAAAGGTTGGGGACCACTGGTCTAGTGGACTTGAGTAGTAGACTGTTCCTGATGTCATCAAGCTCATAGACCTTCTCTGGATGTGAGGACATCAGGAACAGTCCATCGCTGGATTGTGGGGGAGTGCGTTTGCCGGTGGAGTGGAAAATCAGGTAAGTATACAGCTTTTTCCTCTTCCCTGGACAAAACGAGCAGTTGACCTGTGCAGTGCAGGTACAGCCCCACTGCATGGGAAAACTTTTTTTTTTGCTCATGTAGCACTACCCCGAAAGGGGCTGCTGGTTTAGATTTGGGCCTGCTATTACCTACTGTTCCATATGCTCATTGCAGGGGCTGCTGGTTTAGATTTGGGCCTGCTATTACCTACTGTTCCATATGCTCATTGCAGGGGGTTGTCCTTGAAGAGTAGTCCTTAAGAATGTACGCACCAAACACAAAGTCTCTTTCAAGGGTTTTATTAACAAAGTTCTCCAACAGAGGGGTAGAGGGACAAGGAAAGACTCAGTCACTTTGCAAAAAACAGGTACCACTTAGATCCAGAGGATTAACTCAGCTCCACACTGGATTGTAGCAACCACCAGCTGGTGCGAAGCTCAACAAAGTCTCTGCCAGAGACTTGATGAGTGTCGTCAGGTTGTCCCACGAACATCTGCCACAAGATCATGTAACCGACTGCACACTCGATATAGTTCCAACAAAAGTTACACAACTCACGATGCCAAGAATCTTTCAGCCGGACCGGCAGCACAGTGAGGTAAATTCGTCAGGGTACGTCCATCAATTGAATCCCACTTGTTCAGCTTCCTTACATAGATTAGGTAGCGAAGGACCATCCCTGGATCAGTAGGCCCCAGAAACTCCTGGGCCTACTCTCAGTTGCTAGGCCTACAGGCTACAAAACAGCTCAACATCCCTGAGGCCAGGAGGGCCCTCAGGTCGGGATCGGAAGACAAACCCCGCTAAACGGCGTCTATCCCTTAAATACCCCTCCCCAGAATGCACAGCGGGTTGACCACGCCCCCTGAGCCTCTTCTGAGAGAGAGATATCCAATACGTCCACGGGACCTGCGTTGACAGCGACACCTACCACCAGGGGGGAAACTTGTGCAACCCAGCTGAACTGAACAGAACCAACAATTTAGAATAATTATCCTGAGCCAAAACTACTGCTCAGGGAACTATAATTTAACACAAAGCGCCTACTCATTGGGAGCAGGGCGCTACACTCGGAGTTGGGCTTTAACTGCAGCTGAGAAAATTCAGATCTACTATCCTGCCAGACAAGACTGTACTGTGCAGCAGAGCTGTGTAAATATCAGGACTGAATAGACAGAAATACAAATCCTTTGGCCGGTAAAGCAGTTCCCACATATATATATATATATATATATATATATATATATATATATATATATATATATATTCCATTTGTGTATTTACTGTAGCTATTTGCCTGCTATACAGTTTTTCCATTAATTTGAAAAGACTTCTCTTTGCATACAATAGCAGTCTATAAGAAAGGTTTCATGTGAATAGGCGGAATTAGACCACCAACATAACATTATCTGAATCCTTTTATATAAGATTAAAGGAAAAAGACTGTAAAGATGTTGAGAGTGGCGGAATACACCACTTCAACTTCTGCCTGAAATGAAGAACAATGCCATCGTCTATACATTATATCAATTGAGAGCAGAGCTGCTTGAGCAGAAAATAAATTATTTTCTTCCCGGTTCAGATCTGTCAACTACACCATAGAAATTTTTTATCCACATCTTGAGAGAAAAATTCAAATTTTTGCACAAGTACTTGACAGGCGCATGGAAAAACCATAACAAGCAAGTACTTTTTCAAGAAAGGGCTATATTTGTTCTTGCTCATTAAGAATGTGAAGCTGAGTTGGGTGCAATGGAAAATGATCGCGTCCCGATATGACACCGAACTTTGCAGAGAGGTCACGGCAGTCACTAATCTTTTTTCATCCTCATGTGTGAGGTTAGTTTGAGCATTGTTAGGATGTGATGTTTATAGAATCTATAAAACGATTGAGTACAGCTGTGCGGATTAATCCCCACACATGCTTATTAAAGACGACCGTTTGGTCCAGCTGCTTTTTCTGGTATACTTATAACATGACCGAGATATTTCCATTGTGCTGTACTTGAGGCCCTGGCAAAATTACCAACACTCCTACATTCCTGCTAATAGCAGCCGCATCTATACTGGTCATGAATAGAGATCTCTTTTGATATTTTGTATCATTGCCAATGGTCTGTCTTCAAGGTATAAACATTTTAATTGCTGTGGAACTTTATCTGGACAGCTAAAGACACAACTGAAATACATATATGTTAACTAGAGTTGAGCGGACACCTGGATGTTCGGGTTCGACGGGTTCGGCCGAACTTCGGAAAAAAGTCCGGGTTTGGGACCCAAACTTGACCCAAACTTGAACCCGAACCCCATTGAAGTCAATGGGGACCCGGACTTTTGACTACTAAAATGTCTCTAAAAAAGCGAATGGGAAGGGCTAGAGGGCTGCAAATGGCAGCAAAATGTTGGTAAGAGCATGGCAAGTACTCTGCAAATAAATTTGGATAGGGAAATAACTTAAAATAACATAAAAAAAAAAATCTTGACCTAGGAGGACGAGGTCAGGTTTAGGGTTAGGGTTTATCTCACACGTACAGATATGGAGGAAACATTGCAAAATATATTTTTTTGCCCTAAATGGGTGTTTTTTGAATGGAACAATAGAAGAACACCAGCTAAAAAGTGTTTATCTCACACCTACAGATATGGAGGAAACACTGAGAAACACTGGAGGAAACACTGCAATATATATATTTTTTGCCCTAAATGGGTGATTTTTGAATAGAACAATAGAAGAACACTGGCTAAAGTGTTTATCTCACACGTACAGATATGGAGGAAACACTGGAAGAAACACTGCAAAAATGTTTTTTTGCCCTAAATGGATGTTTTTTGAATAGCACAATAGAAGAAAAGTATATAAAGGCTGTATCTCACAGTAACATATGCAGTGCTGGTGTAATATGATTTGTGAAGCAGGACTGACTCCTATATATTTCTCTCCCTATAAGAACAATCAGGAACGTTTCCCTAAAGTATCTAATGCAGAGTATCTCACAGGAACATATGCAGTGCTGGTGCAATATGCAGAGTATCTCACAGGAACATATGCAATGCTGGTGTAATATGCAGAGTATCTCACAGGAACATATGCAATGCTGGTATAATATGCAGAGTATCTCACAGGAACATATGCAATGCTGGTGTAATATGCAGAGTATCTCACAGGAACATATGCAATGCTGCTGCAATTTGATTTGTGAAGCAGGACTGACTCCTATATATTTCTCTCCCTATAAAAACAATCAGGAACCTTTCCCTAAAGTATCTAATGCAGCGTATCTCACAGGAACATATGCAGTGCTGGTGTAATATGCAGAGTATCTCACAGGAACATATGCAATGCTGGTGTAGTATGCAGAGTATCTCACAGGAACATATGCAATGCTGGTGTAATATGCAGAGTATCTCACAGGAACATATGCAATGCTGGTGTAATATGCAGAGTATCTCACAGGAACATATGCAGTGCTGGTGCAATATGCAGAGTATCTCACAGGAACATATGCAGTGCTGGTGCAATATGCAGAGTATCTCACAGGAACATATGCAGTGCTGGTGTAATATGCAGTGCTGGTGTAATATGCAGAGTATCTCACAGGAACATATGCAGTGCTGGTGTAATATGCAGAGTATCTCACAGGAACATATGCAGTGCTGGTGTAATATGCAGAGTATCTCACAGGAACATATGCAATGCTGCTGCAATTTGATTTGTGAAGCAGGACTGACTCCTATATATTTCTCTCCCTATAAGAACAATCTGGAGCGTTTCCCTAAAGTATCTAATGCAGAGTATCTCACAGGAACATATGCAGCGCTGGTGTAATATGATTTCTGTAGCAGGACAGTCTGACTCCTATCTAATTCTCTCCCTCAGATCAGATCAGCAGCAGCCTTTCTCTACCCTATCTAAAGCAGAGTGACGAGCTGTGCTATGTCCCTCTAGCTTATATAGAGTCTGGGTCACATGCTGCACTGGCCAATCACAGCCATGCCATTAGTAGGCATGGCTGTGATGGCTTCTTAGTCACAGGAGTAAAACAAATGGTGATTGGCTGCCCTGCAGCCCGCCATTACATTGCCGAACACCGGACCCGAACCCGAACTTACAGCAAATTGTCCGGGTTCGGGTCTGGGTACAAAAAAAACAAAAGTCCATACCAAACCCGAATTCAACCCTAATGTTAACGTGAATGTGACCTGGTCTACAATGTCTGTAAGACATCAGTAAGGCCTTAATTTGCAGTTGGGGGAGGTAAAAATGTGTGGTTAAAGGTTTTTACCGCTCCCATCTGTCTCCCCCTGTAGCACCCTGGTCTTAAACTGGGGCTACAATGCAAATGTAGTGTTTGGCTGGGCTGTAGGCAGCTCAGGCTGATTGCACAGTTTATCTGGTCTTTCCATATTCTAAATTAAAGTGGAACTAAACCCTCCATTCACCCAGTGAAGTGAACAGCCTCAGATGATACACAGGGATGAACCAAATCTCCCTACATAGGTTTTACATGTATATCTGCTGTCTTCAAGAGAGATAACACAATACTGAGGATATATGTGCCCAGCTCAAATTTAATGAATTGGGTTTACATCCACTTTAAGTTGTGCATTTCTCATTGTCTCAAGTAGGTATCACTAGTACCACAGGCCAGTATTTGACACTTTAACTAGACTGAGTTATAAATATTTATATTTCTTCCAGCCAGCCCAGTAGGAGGTTCTTGGCCACTGGTGCATTGTGGGAGAGGATATACAGTATATATATATACATATATGGGCTGGGCTATGTTCTCGCTCTCTTGCCTCAGATCCTTGGTCAAGGTAGGTGCTGCTAAAGTGAGCTCTGCAAGTAGGCCCAGAAGCTTATCTGGGGCCTACTAATTCTGAGGTAGTCCTTAGGCTGTCTTGCCCGGCATAGAAAGGGGAAAGCTTGCTACTCTTTAGCCAGCATGAGGGCCTGGAGACTAATTTGGAGGACGCATCTGAAAGTAACAACGTCATTAGTGTTGCAAGGATGGCTTTAAGGTTCTGACACTGTGAAACTGGTTCTACAATCTGAAATGTGTTTGCAGTATTGCTGGGTCAGCTTAAAGGTTCTGGTACTGTGAGGCTTCTGGATCCAAGTTCTACATTAAACCTTTGAAAAGATCAAAAGTGACTGGCACACAATTTTTGTTCAAAACACTCCATTATAGCCATGGGGCCGGATTCAGATACAATGGTGTATGGTGTATCTGTCCGGCCGGCGTAACGTATCTTAGATACGTTACGCTGCTCTAGCTTTGGGTGCAAGTTCCGTATTCAGAAAGAACTTGCACCCTAAGTTACGGCGGCGTAACGTATGTGGGCCGGCGTAAGCCCGCCTAATTCAAATGGGAATGTTGGGGGCATGTTTTATTTAAATTTGGCTTGACTCCGCGTATTTTACGTTTTTTTTTAACGGCGCATGCGCCGTTCGTGAAAACATCCCAGTGCGCATGCTCGAAAATCGTGAAAGTAAATTAAATCCAGCCGTATTTGCGAACGACTTACGCAAACAATGTAAAAATTTCAAAACTCGGTGCGGGAACGATGGCCATACTTAACATAGGATACGCCGCACATACCCCTCATATAGCAGGGGTAACTTTACGCCGGAAAAAGCCGAACGCAAACGACGTAAAAAAAAAGCGCCGAGCGGTTGTTCGTTTCTGAATCTACATAAATAGTAATTTGCATATTCCACGTGTAAACAAACAGAAGCGCCACCTAGCGGCCAGCCAGAAAATGCAGCCTAAGGCCGGGTACAGACGAGAGGATTGATCCGCGGATACGCTCCGCCGGACCGTATCCGCGGATAAATCCTCTCTAGGATTTCCGCGGATTTGGATCCGATGGAGTGTACTCACCATCGGATCGAAATCCGCGCCAAAATCCCTTCGCGATGACGTGTCGCGCCGTCGCCGCGATGATGACGCGGCGACGTGCGCGACGCTGTCATATAAGGATACCCACGCATGCGTCGAATCATTACGACGCATGCGAGGGAGGGAATCGGACGGATCGATCCGGTGAGTCTGTACAGACCACCGGATCGATCCGCTGAAGCCGATTCCAGTGGATAGATTTCTTAGCATGCTAAGAAATTTTTATCTGCTGGAAATCGGTCGGGCCGAAAAAAATCTGCGGAAAAAGATCCGCTGGGATGTACACACCAGCGGATCTATCCGCTGGAACTGATCCGCAGATCAATTCCAGCGGATAGATCCTCTCGTGTGTACAGGGCCTAAGATACGACGGTGTAAGACACTTACACCTGTCGGATCTTAGGGATATCTATGCGTAACTGATTCTCTGAATCAGGCGCATAGATACGACCGACCCCACTCAGAGATACGACGGCGAATCAGGAGATACGCAGTCGTATCTCTTTTCTGAATCCGGCCCATGGAGTATAAAGGGAAAAAAACTGCGCTAATGAGCAAAAAATATGGATGGACCAGTCCAGGAGCAGCAATTAGATGTTAGATATAACACACAAACAATGGGAAAGAAAAATTGCGCTAATTGAAAAGTCTGATGATATGTTGAAGCCATGGAGTAAATGCTAGCCACCCTCCTGCCTCTGGAGGTTGCACCCTGCCTTTAGAAGACCCCAGGGGGCGCTACACCCCTTAAAGGGGAGTTCCAGCCATTTGTATGTTTATTAAAAGTCAGCAGCAACAAAAAGTGTTGCTGCTGGCTTTTAATAAACAGGCACTTACCTGCTCCAGCGCTCCAGCGACGCGCCGGCCGGGGCTCCGCTCCTCTCCCCCCCCTCCCCGGCCGGCGTCTTCATCTTCAGTGTGGGCACCCGGCCGTGACAGCTTTCGGCTTCACGGCCGGGCACCCACTGCGCATGCGCGAGCGCGAGCGGCGCGGCACTGCGCATGCGCGAGCGGCGCGGCCCGGCGCCGCGCCGTGTAATTGGCCAGGAGATCGCCTAGGACCTGTGACGTGTCCTAGGCGATCGCCTACAGCAGCCACTTCCTGAAGGCGACTAAGCTTAGTCGCCTACAGGAAGGAGGAAGTGGGACAGGAAGTCCCACTCGTGCTGAAGCCCCCACTCCCCCCCCAAAAAAATTACATGCCAAATGTGGCATGTAAGGGGGAGAGGAGTGGATTGAGAGGAAGTTCCAAATTTGGGTGGAACTCCTCTTTAAGCTGCAAAGGCAGCGGATAGGGGTGTAGACAGTTGTAAACATTATCCCTGCTGTTGGGTTCGGTGGGCTTGCTGTTGCCTTTGGTTCAAGGGTTGCTATATTAATAGAACATTTTGGTACAGTTGACCAGATCTTCCTTCAGTCCTCCGGATAGATCTGGGTGGTTAGGTCACTTCCCACTGAGCCACATATGATAGGGGTGCTGAGTGCACTTTCTTTTTTAGGGAAGCATATAGGACAGAGATAAGGCTAGGATGAAGTATGTTCAAAGCTTGTCTTACAAAAAGGGTACGTTAAAGTATGAAGAATATAAATTATCCAGTGTCGAAGTTGAAAGTACCTGTAAAATTCTAAAGGGGGAGCTTTGTGTGTTTCTTGGATGGAAGCCCGTGTTGGGAATGCACAGGTTGTCAAGAATGTTGTACTCCATTCAAGGAGGGAAACGTGGCTTGTTGTTAAGCTGCATTTTTGAATGGCCCCCTAAGCTGCAAAGGCAGCTGTAAGAGGGTATACACATGCCATGGTAAAAATGTAACAAATCTCCCACGTTTGACGGGCAGTGCCATCCACAAAATGCATCCCATTCAGGTGAATGGGCATTTGTTGCAACAGTGTGCAATGCGCATGGTTGCAGTGTGGACATGCAGACTTTTAGGGGCTCAAACAGGCAGCGAGCAAGCAACATAATGCCTTCTCACTGCCTGTCAAAACCCTCTGTAAAGGGATCCACTCTTCTGAGGGCTAACCCAAGTGTAAATGAGCGGCAACAGTGCTAAAGTGCTGGTATCTTGTGGTGGCTGGGCCACTCAAAGACATTAACAGAGTTGTCCCGTGTGCTTAGGGTCGTTGTCCTGTTAGAAGATGAACCTTCGTCTCAGTCTGAGGTCCAGAGTGTTCTGGAGCAGGTTTTCATCAAGGATCTCTCTGTACATTGCTGCAGTCATCCTTGCCTCAATCCTGACTAGTCTCCCAGTTCCTGCCACTGAAAAACATCAGCATGATGCTACCATCTCCATGCTTCACTGTAGGGATGGTATTGGCCAGGTGATGAGCAGTGCCTGGTTTCCTCCAGACATGACACTTGCCATTTAGGTCAAAACGTTCAATCCTTGTTTCATCAGACAAGAGAATTTGGTTTCTCATCGTCTGAGAGTCCTTCAGGTGCCTTTTGGCAAACTCCAGGCAGGCTGTCATGTGCCTTTTACTGAGGAGAAGCTTCTGTCTGGCCACTTTACCATAGAGGCCTGATTGGTGGAGTGCTGCAGAGATGGTTGTTCTTCTGGAAGGTTCTCTTCTCTCCACAGAGAAACGCTGGAGCTCTGTCAGAGTGACCATTGGTTTGTTCATCACCTCCCTGACTAAGGTCCTTCTCCCCTGATCGCTCAGTTTGGCTGGGTGGCCCACTCTAGGAAGAGTCTTGATGGTTTCAAACTATGATGGAGGCCACAGTGCTCATTGGGACTTTTAAAGCTGCAGACATTTTTCTGTACCCTTTCCCAGATCTGTGCCTCGATACAATCCTGTCTCGGAGGTTTGTGCTCTGACATGCACTGTTAACTGTGGGACCTTATATAGACAGGTGTGTGCCCTTCCAAATCATTCTCAATCAATTGAATTTACCACAGGCGGACTCCAATCAAGTTGTAGAAACATCTCAAGGACGATCAGTGAAAACAGGATGCACCTGAACTAAATTTTGAGTATCATGGCAAAGGCTGTGAATACTTATGTACATGCGATTTTTTTTTTTCTTGAAGTGTATTTTGTGCGTGAACTCGAGAGAGGAGCCGGACTGCGGGAGTTGGGAGTAGGCAGGCCTCCCCCAGAGGCAATCTGCCACCTTTCTCCATGCCCCGGGTGGCAATGGCGGGTGTGTGAGGGGGTCCTCCCACATAGCCCACCCTACCTGCTCCGCTTTGAAGCCCAACGGGGCAGAGGGACTCCCTATAATTTAGCTTAGACCGGGATCCGAACCCCTAGCTGCAGAGGTGAATGGCTTGTCAGCGCAGTGCCAATCGCGTTAAGCCACCGCAGCTCTTGTTTGTTTGTTTTTTTATTTTGAATAAATTTGCAAAGATTTCAAACAAACTTCTTTCACGATGTCATTATGGGGTAATGTTTGTTAAAAAATTATGAAAAAATTTTTTTTAATACATTTTGGAATAAGGCTGTAATGTAACAAAATGTGGAAAAGGCGCTGTGACTACTTTCCAGATGCACTGTACTATCCTGTCGGTGCTTCTGAAACCCTCTAGAATCATTTATGGGCCACTTCCAAAATGCAAAACCTATAAAAAACAGTCCAAACATGCAATGTGTGCTGTTCTCATATTATGAGTTCAAACCAAAGAGAAATAATCATCTGCTTCTCATGCTTGGAATATAACTAATGACACAGAGCTCCACCTTGTCATAGAACTGCTTAAATATTGTCTTTTAGAAGCAGAGTCAATAGAGCATAAGAGGGTTGATGATCAGAGTGAAAAATTATCCAAGACAAGAGATGAAAAATATGACAGAATCTGTGGAAGAGGTGAAGGCACTGCAAGCTGCTCGTATGTTAAAAAGGTAGTAAACCGTGGACTTTAAGCACTTCAGCTTTGGAAGGTTTAACCCCCCCCCCCCCACATGACCAGGCCATTTTTTTGTGTTACTTTAATGAACAATTGCACTGTCGTTTGACTGTACACAAATAAAATGTATGTCCTTTATTTCCCACAAATTTCTTTTGGTGGTATTTGATCACCTCTGTGGTTTTTATTTTTTGTGCTATAAACAAAAAAATACTGACAAATTTGAAAAAAATATATATTTTTTAATTTCTGCAAAAAAATATACCCAAATAAATAATGTAAAAAAAAAAAAACGAAATTTCTTCATCAGTTTAGGCCAATATGTATTCTGCTACATATTTTTAGTAAAAAAAAAAAATCCCAATAAGCGTATATTGATACAAAAGCTATAGCGCCTACAAACTATGGGATATTTTTGATTATTTATTTTTTACTAGTAATGGTGGCGATAAGCAACTTATAGCGAGACTGCGATATTGCGACAGACAAATCAGACACCTAACTGACACTTTTTAGGGACCAGTGATACTAATATAGTGATCAGTGCTACAAAATATGCACTGTCACTGTACTAATGACACTGGCAGGGAAGGGGTTAACATCGGGGGGGGGGATCAAAGGGTTAAATATGGTCCTAGGGAGTGCTTACTAACTGTGGGGGATGTGTTTTGCTTGCTGGAAGATAAAGATCCGTCTTCCTAGAAACCCAGGATCAGTACATTCCCCTCTCACAGAACAGCCACCTGCCTTTCATAGGCAGGCCACTGTTCTGCCTGTCTCCCAAACAATCGGCGGGTCCCGGCAGACATCATGTACGCCAGATCCACTGATTGGCTCCTGATGTGTCCAATCACAACGGGAGTGGGTCGCCGGCAGTGCACGCTCGTGCCCCAGACCCAAAAGTGTCAGATCACATACTACAGTAGGTACATGATCTGGCACAGAGCAGCCACCCTGCTGCAGTATATATATTGCAGTAAGGTGATACATATATACAGAGTCGCTCAATGTGACTGTCATAGGAGTAGAATCACCAATTAGGAGTTGTCCAAATCACAAAAATATCAAAAATCAAAGAGGTAAAATATAATATAAAAATGGACAATGAGTATGCATCGTAGAAAGTCTCCATACCATAAAAAAATAAAATAAATTGAAAACAGAAAACCAAAAAGAAAAACTCAATCGGTAATTAAGCGAAAAATAAAGAGAAATTCATAGCAATTACATGAGGCCCGATTGTCATGGAGCCCATAGAGGTTCAAAAGCGGTTAGAGTTACATCAATCTAAGTGGCAGTAAATGAACCATGGGTCCTATTTTGCATCAAAGGAAGATTTAAAATCTTGTAATGTGTGAATTGTTTTTTCCATCAACTCGTTTTCTTTTTTAGGCTTCCTTTCTTCTATTTTCACCTGGTGATCTGGACAGTGTGTTCTGTCTCAAGGACATATAGCTAAACCTTATTGTCCCATAAACTTCAGATACCATATTTCTTTGATCTCAGTTTTATTAGAACAAGCCAAGTGAAACTACAAAATAACAGAAATAGACCTCAATAAGTACAGTATTGCATACATTACAGAAACAACGATCTACAACAGGGGTCCTCAAACTACGGCCCTCCAGATGTTGTAGAACTACACATCCCATGAGGCATTGTAACACATTGACATTCACAGACATGACTAGGCATGATGGGAATTGTAGTTCCTGAACAACTGGAGGGCCGTAGTTTGAAGACCCATGATCTACAATATAGGATGGGATAGTAAAAACGTACTTTTTAAGTTCTCTAAGGGGCGATAGATTGAGGAATATATGTCTTGCTTCCTGCAGTATCTTTTCAAAGAATGGTGGCTGCTTCTTCCTGTGAATATTCTACCCAGAATTCCCTGCTTACTAACAACTTCCTTAACAACACATACAGTAAATCAAATAAACAGAACAACTGCAGCAATACCAAAAAAGAACAGTAGATGGAGCCTGCACTCCACATATGATTTTCTTCTGTAAACTACAAACCTTACATGTAATTTTAACAACACAGATACAGATAATCAGCATAGACATCTGGTGGTCAGGACACAGTGTGTCTGCTGTTTTTCAAAAGAATAAGCTCCCCAGTAAAATGTATCAGTTACAGAGATGAGACAAAACCATTTAACACTAGCAGGGGTGCTTACAATGATCAGTTTGTATTTGTTTACGTAAAACCTTTATCGCAAAAGGAAAAAAAATGCTTACAACGTGTGAGCTGGAATTTGGCTTTAAAGGGGTTGAAAAGGTAAAAAAAAAAAAAATCCCTAAATAGCTTCCTTTACCTTAGTGCAGTCCTCCTTCACTTACCTCATCCTTCCATTTTGCTTTTAAATGTCCTTATTTCTTCTGAGAAATCCTCACTTCCTGTTCTTCTGTCTGTAAATCCACACAGTAATGCAAGGCTTTCTCCCTGGTGTGGAGAAAGCCTCTTGAGGGGGGAGGGGGCGAGCAGGAGGGTCAGGACGCTCTCTACTTTGCAGATAGAGAAAGGAGCTGTGTGTTAGTGGGTGTCCTGACACTCCAGCTCGCCCCCTCCCCCCCTCAAGAGGCTTTTTCCACACCAGGGAGAAAGCCTCGCATTACTGTGTGGAGTTACAGACAGAAGAACGAGGAAGAAATAAGGACATTTAAAAGCAAAATGGAAGGATGAGGTAAGTGAAGGAGGACTGCACTAAGGTAAAGGAAGCTATTTAGGGAAAACATTTTTTAACTTTACAACCCTTTTAATTTGTTAGTGTATCTGAATCTGCTAGTACATCTAACACTCCCCTCCCTGCAGACTGACACTGCTGCTTTTCCCCTGTGCTCCTTCATCCAGAGTGGGGGCACTCTCGTACAGGAAGTGTGTTACTGGCCAGATCCCCAGGTGAAAACAGAAGGAAAAAAGGCTAAATAAAAGAAAATGAATGCAGCCACCGCATCTAATGATCGGTAAGCTGCAACATATTACATGTTTGGTTTTGGGTCAGCAGAACAGCCAGAATACTAGTATTTTTGACAAGGGCAGATATCAGCAGTGGCATTCACCATGTTTCTCCCATGATAAATAACAGGATACCTATTAGCTGACTGCATAAGTTTCCAGCAAGGAACCTTTCAATCCAAATTCGTTCTTCTGACATCACCCAGAGCCCAGCCAAGCCAAGTATGGAAATAACGTTACATATCTATAAGCATTCCGACCTTTGACAATACCTGGGAGCTGAGCATTGTATTTTGGATGGAGGACAGGGAATATCTAAGCTCCATTGCCATCAAGGATCTTTGTCATTGTTGAAGGACAGGAGTAGAATGATAGGTGCTTGCTTACAAGCACTGCTACCTTATTGGACTAGAAGAGAGAACACCTTTAACTGAGTATGCAAATATTATTATTAGCACCATAAAGCCCCTTTCACACTGGGGCAGGATGTGCGGTGGCGGTATAACGCCGCTATTTTTAGCGGTGCTATACCGTCGGATATGCGGCGGTATTCGGCCGCTAGCGGTGCGGTATTAATCCCTACTAACGGCCGAAAAAGGGCTAATACCGTCCGCAATGCGCCTCTGCAAAGCCGCATTGCCGGCGGTATTACCGTGGTGTACCATTGTTTTCAATGGGAAGGAGCGGTGAAGGAGCGGTAAACACACCGCTCCTTTCACTGCTCCAAAGATGCTGCTTGCAGGAGATTTTTTTTCCTCCCGCCAGCGCATCACCTCAGTGTGAAAACCCTCAGGCTTTCACATTGAGAATGCTGGGGCAGGATTATTTCAGGCGTTATTTATGCGCTATTTTTAGCGCTAAAACGCCTGAAATACGCCTCAGTGTGAAAGGGACCTAAAGCTGTAAAAAAAAAAAAAATCAAGAAATCAGTGTATTTTGGAGTATCATGTTTAACTACTTCATTACACGTTTACCCCCTTCCTGCTGATTTTCAGCTTTCAGCACTGTCACACTTTGACAATTACAGTAAAACCTTGGTTTGAGAGTAACTTGGTTTGAGAGCGTTTTGCGATACAAGCAACATTTTTTACAAAATTTTGACTTGATATACAAGCGATGTCTTGATATAAGAGTAGCGTCATGTCACAACTGAGTATGAAATAGAAGAGAGGCGCCTCTAAGTGTAGCAATATGGTTACATGTAATGAAGGTGCAACATTGAGAAACTGACATGGTTGATGATTAAAACAGGCACATCTAAGTATGAAGGTATCCGGGGTAAAGCTGTCCACATAGACCATCCTCTGCACCACCCTTGATGTCGTCACTTACACGAGCGGTTCAAGCCTCGCTTTCAGATTGCTCTACTGCAGGGTAGTCTTCTCGGCCACAATTGCAGACTGACAGCGGTGAGAGCCGGCGGTGAGGAGGACGGTCTATGTGGATCGCTTTACCCCGGATGCCTGCATACTTAGATGTGCCTCTTTTAATCATCAACCATGTGAGTTGCTAAATGTTGTACCTTCATTAAATGTAACCATATTGCTACACTTAGAGGCGCCTCTCTTCTCTTTTATACTCTGTAGCTCCTGCTGGATTTTGCTTCCAATCCTCTTGGGAAAGGCTTCCATTTGTGGATGGACATTTTATGGTTACACAACTTATCCCATTGCTATAATCTTTTTATATGGACTATAAACTGAAGGATTTATGAGTAAATTGTTGCGGAACAAATCATTTGAGTTTTTATTATTTCCTATGGGAAAATTTGCTTTGATATACAAGTGCTTTGGATTACAAGCATGCTTCCGGAATGAATTATGCTCCCAATCCAAGGTTTTACTGTACTCACTCAGTCATGTACAACACTATACCCAAAATAAATTTTTATCATTTTTGAGACAGATAAAGCTTTTCTTTTGGTGGTATTTAATCAATCTGTTTCTTTTTTCTTTTTTGCTAAATAAACAAAAAAAAAGACTGATAATTTTGCAAAATAAATAAAAAGTCTTTCTTCATAAATTTAGGCCAAAATGTATTCTGCTATATTCCTTTGGTAAAAAAAAACAAATTAAAACATTTTGCTTGTCTTGCTAAACGCCCTCAAACCAAGTTACTCTCAAACCAAGGTTTTACTGTATTTTGTCCATTTTATGGTACCCTAAATAGTTGTGCATCCACCACCTCACCCTCTTATGTGTCTCAGTGGGCTCGAGACTTGATGAAAATAATTGACCCAGCAGACTGGAGCAAGGCCTTGTCTTCCGTAGCACTGCCTCTGTCCGCCTAGGTTCACACGATTTTACCGCGATTTCGCCGCGATTTTCCCGCGATTTTGCCGCGATTTTGGCCGCAATTTAATGTAAATCGCCATTGCCGGCAAATGCCGCCGATTTGAGATGCGATTTGACATGTCAAATCGCATCTTAAATCGTTCCAAATCGTACCCAGTGTAAACCAGGGCTCCAAGCCGCTTATACAGTTATCTTCTGGTGGTTATCTTCTGGTGGCCCTGATTTCCCATGGCAATGCTAACTGCTTGTACTTTTTGCGGAATAATGAAATTGTTAGTTATTGCTTTTTAATGATTTTTAATAAGCCATTGGTTTTATAGTCTGTCAGATGTGCTGTGAAGTGCAGCACCCAGTTGGTCTCACATAGCTGGTAGTATTAACATATGGCCACTAAATGGCATTTCCATTGTATTTCCTATTGCCCAATTGGTCTCACATACAAGATCTATCATGTGACCAGGACGCTTCCTGACGACATCATCACAACGAAACGTACGTTGAGGCATTTTGCTCAGCCACTTACGGTTTCGGCACTCTGAGGCGGTGGAACACACGCTACATCTACGCTAGTGAGACCTAGTGCAGCAAACACTCCACAGCAGATCCCACTTTAATCTCGCTTGATACCTCAATGCCAAGGCACTGCTTTCAAGTTATATATGTATTATTTATTGAATATTACCTAATTAACTACACATTACTGCACTTTAGCACTTTTTTAGCGCCCCCTTATCACCATCCATCCCCCCTCCAATCCTAACTGTACTGACAGATGCTTTGGGATTTGTGGTCATTGCGGGGATGTTCTACACAATTAGTGGGTCCACAATTAGTGGGCTTCTGGTCCCGAATCTTTACCCTGTACACAGTATTGAAAATTTTAGTACAAGTACTTGTTCGAAAATCTACTAGTTTATGGCCACCTTTATTGTGTAGAAGTGGTCTTAACCTCACAAAATCAAATTCACTGTGCTCAACCCGGATAGGTCTTTGTGCAAGTGATGGTGCATAAGCTAGGGCTCCTGGATGCCCACCATATTGTCTGAATGCAAAAGCTGGCATTCATCCACAGACTGTAAAATCGTCTTTATTAAATAATTGTGATTAAAACACAATGGCATAGACAGTGTTGACAGGTTTCAGCTAGGTACAGCCTTAGTCATAAGATGAAATGCGTCATGCTGTTAATGCCATGTAGGTCTCAACATCACCCCTCCAAAATATTTCATTAACTTTATAAAGCTAAGGTCATGCTTACCTTTTGCCATACTTTGAAACATATTTTTACTATAGCACAACAGGTGCTCTTTAGTGACTGTCGACTTGATTCTTTTCTTTATAGAATTTTCAAACTGCTCTTTGTATATTTTCATTGTATCATCTCAACTGTGTATTTCCTTGAAATTTTTGAAAGTTCCAGTAGAGCCCTGACCCAGCAGCATGGTATTGTGGTGATAGCACAATAGAATTCTGCTTGGCTACTCTATCACTTTGCTATTATAACAAAGTAACTTCTAGCAGATTATCACTCCATAAATAAACCTATCTTGCACACTGCAGTTTAATTAGTTTACTTACTGTTGCACATCATCTCTGAGTTCCGTCTGGTTGTTATTTATTGGTTGTCTGCTCGGGGTTCGGTGCTTCTGCTTTGAAAAACAAATTAATTTTGAAAGTTGCTACAAAACCTAGCCTGTCATAAATTACTTACTATGCTTCAGGGGAGCGTTTTATGTACTTTAAGGCATTAAAATTTCATTTTCGTTGTACCAGAGAATCATATGCTCTAAAGCCCTGTACACACGGCCTGGATTCCCGTCAGGAAAAAAAAACATTGTTTTTCCTGACGAGATTCCTGCCAACGTTCTCTTGCCGGCCGAGTGTACACACACACCATTCAAAAGAACCGCCGTTCTTTTGAATGGCACGAACGCGGTGACGTCATTTACTATGACCGGCATGTGCTCGTCACATTCAATGGCGTCGCCACCATCTTGCTTCACCCTACCTATGCCTTGGGAGCTACCGCGCATGCGTCAAAGTCATTTCGAGCATGCGCAGGTTTCCATGGAGAGGTAAGTATACACACGCTCGGGTTTCTCGGCAGGAAAACACTGACAAGAATCTCACGACGAGAAAATAGAGAGCAGGTTCTCTATTTTTCTAGTCTAGATTCTGGGTAGTTTTATTGACGAGAAACCTGAAAGCCTCGTACACACGCACGTTTTACTCGGCAAGAAAGCTCTGCCAGCAGTTTTCTTGCTGTTTCTTGCAGAGAAAACCGAGCGTGTGTACGAGGCTTTAAGCCTCGTACACACGCACGGTTTTCTTGGCAAGAAAGCTGCTGGCAGAGATTTCTTGCCGAGTAAATCGTGCGTGTGTACGAGGCTTTCAGGTTTCTCGTCAAGAAAACTGCCCAGAATCTAGATGAGAAAAATAGAGAACGTGTTCTCTTTTTTCTTGTCATGAGATTCTCTGCAGTGTTTTCCTGCCAAGAAACCCGAGCGCGGGTATACTTACCTCTCCATGGAAACCCGCGCATGCTCGAAATGACTTTGACGCATGCGCGGTAGCTTCCAAGGCATAGGTAGGGTGTAGCAAGATGGCAGCAATGAAATCGAATGTGACAAGCGCATTCTCGTCGTAATCGATGACGTCACCGTGTCGTGCCATTCAAAAGAACGGCGGTACACTCGGCCGGCAAGAGAATCTTGCCAAGAATCTCGTCAGGAAAAACAACGTTTTTTTTCCTGACGAGATTCTGGGCCGTGTGTACAGGGCTTTGGACTTTTTTCTTCTCTTCTCAGTTTGACTAGTATGCATTTTTGAACTTATCTCCTTTGGTACATCTACGAAAATCAAGCAAAGATGCAAACTTTATTACCCTTCCCCTTTTCTTTTCCTTTGTCAATTTAGGGGTTGACTTGTACACACAATGTCAATATTTAATGCAGAGATGTGATCCCTTCCAAATTAGTCTGATACAGTGTTCAGTAATTCAGTATCCTCACACTTTCATTGTGTTTCTTTGGGGGTATAGAAAAACCCCCCTAAGGATTAAACTCTTACCAGACTGTGCTGATAATAGGCACAGAACGCCGGATCAAACTGTCGGGATGTCAGTCTTCTCCCTGATGAGCTAAACAGCTGATTTACCTACTCCGCGCTCTCCAGGTGGTACGATAATACACTAATAAGCTCATTCATATGTAAGAAAGAAAAAGAGCTCCATAGCGTAATATAGTTAAAACTATGTTAATTGTTCCCCCCTCTTACAAGACATGAACTTACAATATATACTTCAAAGAACTGGCATATGACAAAAGTAGGAAGGTGGATAAAATGTAGCGCTAAATGTGATGTGCCGTGAATATGTACACAAATATATAAAATAAAAAATAATGATTGGTCAAATAAAAGTCAATCTCCAATCATATACATCAAGTCCAATGAAGTGAATCAATCCTTATGAAACAAACAGAGTCCGTCACAGAAAGGTAGTTGTTTCCAGGTAGGGATTGATCAAACCGGCAGGTGTGTGGAACATCTGTAGTGATATGTCATCCAAAATGATAAGAATATTTACTCTTACCAGATAGGGTGGACCCGAGTGTCAGCGACAACGAGTCAGAAAAGCATGGGTATCCAGATCAGCAGGTTGAACCAAGTGAACCAAGCTGATACGTTTCGTCCTAATAGGACTTCTACTGGGGCATCAGGTTTTTTGATGCCCCAGAACTTCCCTGTTTTAAATTAGCCTCAGAACCTGTGTAATTCATATATGTTTGGGTTAAAAGGGATGAGGTGGCAACCCTAGACAGGACAAGTTTGATCATTGGAGGAGAGTAGATGGAGTTCCCAGTATAGTTAAAGAACTGGTTACGCTGTGCTCTCCTGCTTAGCGTGGTCAGTTTTTAATAGTAAAGCAGAGGGACTGGCAGGACCAGGGATTTCACAACAAAGAGAACAGGATACTTTCTCATACAAGCGCAAGGTACAGCAGACACATATCAGGAATATGAAACGCTTTAAGGCTTCAGGCATTGAATCACAGTGATAGTTTTATTTTATCACAAAACTACACTATTTTTATTACTTTCTGTTATTGATGTTGATTAACTAAAGGCAAACGGGCTGTTCACTTGGCAAGGGAAGTTGCTCATGAAGAGGGGTAGGGGAGGTGCAAACAAAGCTGCTTTACAGATGCCCAATGTGCTTTGTTTTAAATGATGACAATATCAGTTGTTTCCGTATTTTCTGGTGTATAAGGCAACCGGACGTATAAGACGACCCCCTACTTCTAATTTATTTCTACAGTTGTTGCCTATACTCACTGTATAGGATGACCCCCCATCCGAGGCTTCATATTACCTATATATTCTTCTTCTTAATGGAAGTTGGAGCCATACGGCACTGAGCCAATCACGGCGAGCAATGTATTCTATTAATGAATACATAGCCTGCTTGGATTGGCAGAGGCTGTAACATCATCAGCCCACGCCTCTCTGACTCTCAAAGACTACTGTATGTAGCCTGCTCGGATTGGCAGAGGTTGTTACTCCAATCCAAGCAGGCTCTGTATCCCTTAATAGAATAAATCGCTTGCCGGGATTGGCTCAGCGGTGTATACTGTATGTAGCCGAAGATACATACAGTATTATCGCACATCCGGCAGGCTGACATACAGCCGACTGCATTTGATACCCGGCACATAAGACGACTTTTTGGGCAAGTGTAAAAGGTTGTCTTATATGCCTGAAAATATGATAGGTTGTCGGCCCACATGGTGCCCAAGATTGTAATGCCACACAATAAAAACTTGCAGTTTTGTGCAACAAAAAAGGCAGGCTTCATCCACCCATAGGCTTTTTGGCAATTTGGGGCAATTTGGAGGCATTTTGCAATGGCACCCCTGAAGAACCCAGACAGCACTCCGGGATGCCTGGGCACTTCAGTTGAAAAAGGCTAATCTTAAGTTCCACTACAGAAGTGTAATGTGCAATTTACAATGACCTTTGTGGCATTCTTCTCTATATATCCTGCTATGAAAACCTGGCTATCGGTAATGCCACTATCGCTCCCTGACCTTTCAGGCACAGCACTCAGCTCACCATTGGTTAATTTTCAGTAATAGTTGTACTGCACACAGATGTTTTTTTACCTTCATTCATAGAATGCATAACGGTAAAAAACCTAGGGCCAGATTCACAGAAGAGATACGACGGCGTATCTCCTGATACGCCGTCGTATCTCTGTGATCCGCCCGTCCTAACTATGCGGCTGATTCATAGAATCAGTTACGCATAGATAGCCCTAAGATCCGACAGGTGTAATTGACTTACACCGTCGGATCTTAGGATGCAATTCTAGGCCGGCCGCTAGGTGGCGATTCCATTGCGGTCGGCGTAGAATATGCAAATGACTAGTTACGGCGATCCACGAAGATCCGCGCGTTCGTCACAATCTCGTACGTCGTCGCTAGCCGGTTTTTCCCGTCGCAAAATTACACCTGCTTTAACATGGCTTATCTTTAGATCAGCCATGTTAAAGTATGGCCGTCGTTCCCGTGTCGAATTTCGATTTTTTTTTTTCCGTAAGACGTCCGGGAATACGAAACACCGTAACGCACGTCGCCGTTCAAAAAAAAACGTTGGGGCGCTGTAATTGCGCGCAAAGCACGTCGGGAAATTTTAACACGGAGCATGCGCAGAACGTTCCGCGCGGGAACGCGCCTAATTTAAATGGTGCCCGCCCCATTTGAATTAGGCGGGCTTGCGCCGAGCGCTTTTACGTTACACTGCCGCAAGTTTACAGGTAAGAGCTTTGTGAATCAGGCACTTACGCTGTAAACCTGCGGCGGTGTAACGTAAATGGGATACGTTACGCCGCCGCAGAGTAACGTAAATGTCTCTGAATCTGGCCCCTAGAGCCTTTAAAACCACTTTAAGCACATGTCTAAATGAAATGTGCCACATCTCTAATCATATTCTTTAATCCTTTGAAGTAAAAAAGTGAACGTCCATTTTTTTAAAATAAGTCTGAACTACAAGCCAAGTAATCACATCCATCGAGTCCTCCTTTACAAATTTCCTCAGCTGTGACATTACTTATTAGACTCGATTCTAGTCTCTGAAAACATATGTTCCCTTCTTGCGGTAACTTTGTTATAATGACTCTAACAGCCTCTTAAACCCATTTTGTGAGACCAGTTGTTAAGAAACAGGATGTGCCTGACTTTAAGTGTCTTCATCTAGAAAAGCAGAACTGTTTTTGCTTTTTCACTAGTTGTAATGTTCTATTTTTATAATGCAGGTTACAAGAACGTTGGAAAACCAAGTGACTTTAGTAGACTAATGTGGTAATATAGCGAGTTCCTTCCCATCCCTAAGTGATACTATGGGTTCAGTTTTTTTTTTAATAACAAACATGTCATACTTACCTTCACTGTGCAGTTAGTTTTGCACGATCGTCCTCTTCTGGGGTCCCACGGCGGCTCTCGCGGCTCCTCCCCGCATTAGCTAACCCCCTCTGGGAAGCTCTATCCCGAGGGAGTTACCTTGCGGGCGTGCTCCCAAATCATACACTCGACGTCCATAGCCGCCAAGTGTATGACTCTGCCCTGCCTCCTGGTGGCTGCGTCATTGGATTTGATTGACAGCAGCAGGAGCCAATGGCTCCGCTGCTATCAATCTATCCAATATAGAGCCAAGAAGCCGTGGGGAGAGCGCGGCGGAATATCGCCCACGGAAATTCGGGGCTCAGGTAAGTAAAACAGGGGGGCTGGGGGGCTCAGGTAAGTAAAACGGGGGGGGGGAGGGGGGCTTGGGTGCCAGACACTGCAATGTGTTTTTTCACCTTAATGCATAGGATGCATTAAGGTGAAAAAACACAAGGGTTTACAACCCCTTTAAAGTAAATATCCAAATGGTATATTACAGATCTATAACTGTAACAATCCACTTATAGAAAACTCATGGTTTCCTTGGGGTGCTGCTCCTCCCATGCAACATGACACTGCTGAGGAAAGAACACATTTTCCTTAACCACATCAATATCGGGCCCTTTCGCCCCCTTCCTTCCCAGACCAATTTTCAGCTCTCTCGCACTTTCAATGACAATTGCGCGGTCATGCTACACTGTACCCAAATGACATTTTTATAATTTTGTTCACACAAATAGAGCTTTCTTTTGGTGGTATTTATTCACGACTCCATTTTTCATTTATTATATTTCGAAATAAGCAAAAAAAGAGCGGAAATGTGGAAAAAAAACAATATTTTCTTCTTTATATTTTAAAAGAAATCCAATAAAATTTAATTTTGTCACACATTTACACCAAAATGTATTCTGCTACATGTTTTTGGTAAAAAAAATCCCTTTAAGTGTATAATAATTGGTTTGTGTGATCACGGACAGATGTACGTAAATGATCATGTAGAGATGTGCGCAGGTGATCACGGACATATGTGTGCAAATGATCATTGGGCCATGTGATTTTACTGTTACATATGTGGGGGACATGTGTGGTGACATGTGTTTTGGGGACATGTTTGTTTACTTTGTGTTTTACACTCTGTGTGGGACACTAGACTGGTGATCAGTGAGTAAAAAGCTGAAAAAAACAGCTCATACTCACTGATCACCATTCGGCTGCAGCAATCCGCTCTTCTCTCCTCATCGACAAATTCTGGGTTTACATCACATGACGGCCGTAATTGGACACGGCCGTCATGTGATCAGGAGGGTCAATCACAGAGCCCTCCTGCCGATCTGAGATGCGCCGTGTCCGGGTGACACGAACGCATCGGGATTGCGCTGCTGTGCGGGAACGCGTGCGATTCTCTTCCTTCTAAAGGACGTTCCTGAACGGAGAGAGCACCCAACCGGCCGTATATGTGCAGTAGCCTGGTGGGAAGTAGTTAAAGAAGAATTTCATGTATGCCATTTTATAAATAGTTACATTAGTCCGACTTGGACCAATGTAACTATGCGTATACCATACCTGTGAGATCCCTCTAGAAACTGGAAATTACTGTAGCACACACTTCTGGACGAGGTGGGGAGCATGATGTCACTGTCCCACCTCTTCAGCTCCTCCATTTAGAGAACACTTTTCAATCATTCTCTGAATGGTGGCCATTGCTGAGTGGTCATTCTCCTATGCTTAGAATGCAGAAGCGCAACCACTCGGCATGAGACCCAGAAGCCAGTGGAGATCACTGTTGAAGCTGTGCCGACTACAGTGATTTCCTGATTCTAGAGGGATCCCACAGGTATTGTATATGCATTGTTACATTGGTCCAATGTAACAAAGAAATCTTCTTTAATGTTGGCCTAAATGAAAAACTTGTTAATACAAACTTTTGGATAGAGTAGGGAAGGGTTATATCCCTGCCAGGTTTTCTTTTCTGCCTATATCCCATTGTGGAGATCCACCCTCACTTCTTTTTTTACAGACACAATAGGAAGTGAATAAGGCCCCTTTCACATTAGCGGACCGTTCGTCCGTTTATTACAAGTCCGTTTACGGACTTGTAATGCATCCCTATGGGATCGCGTCCGTTAGCGGATGAAGTATCCGCTAACGTCCGCAACCATCCACGTCCGTCAGGATCCGGTTTTTCGGACGGAAGAAAACCCTATTTTTCTTCCGTCCGGCGGAACGGATCGGATGAAGACGGACAGACGGTCCGTCTTCATCCGATTCCCCATAGGGGAGAGCGGAGGAAAGACAGGGCGGTCTCTGCACAGTGTGCGGGGACCGCCCTGTCCGCCGACATCTCTGCGGGGATTACGGATGATCCCCACTGAGCCGACGGACACACACGGAGCGGACACAAAAACGGTCCGCTCCGTGTGAAAGAGGCCTAACACAGTCTAGGGGGTGTCTTTTTAGTATTGATTGCTTGAAGACACTTTAACAGGGGAGGGGTTTGGGGTCACTGAGTATTCCAAAACAATCAACAGCAATAATGAGAGGACAAACTTCTTACTAATCGTCTTACAACAGCCTTTCCTAGGGGTAAAAGGGAATGACCACCAGTATATCTAGGTCTCTATGCGAGCAGCCCCAGTCCATTTAGTAACGTCAGGCACTTCGATTTCTTCTAGAACAAGCACACCCTAAGGTCTTTACTCACAATGTCATTGGAGCTTTCTGCCACCCAGCCTCCCCAGGAAGATTCTCAGTGGGAGATAAAAGGATCATTTTCTACACCAAGGATTTCAAAACAGAGCCCTCCAGAAAATACTCCTTTAGTGGTCTTCCCTGGGCCCTCGGCCCAGCTCCTGCTGAAACCCAGACTGCAATCTCCTGTTTCAGAAACTCTCTCCCAGGGGCAGTATCCTCCAGGAGACCAAAACTTTTCCTGAAGTGGAAAGACCTTCAACCAATTCTTCCGAAACATTTTTCATCTTTCCAGCCACCATCTGAATGACTCCTTCCTTTTTTTTTTTTTGCTGAACTACATGGTCTTGTATCTATTTTCAACCTGACTAACTATGTAACTAATGGATTGGCTGGGGCATGATAAATATTCATACTGGCCATCTGCATCTCACTACCCTATAATCTGGAAGCTTCTTACAAAGACAGGTGGTAGAAATCAAATACTTAGCTTAGGAAACCCTGAACAGTTAAAAAGGATCAATCTCTGGTCCATACACTACAGGGAAGCCAAAAACGAAATTTACCTAGCAGCCTAACTAGGAGGGTGCTACAAATGTGTGCCATGCCCTCCTTTATGCAGATAATATACCTGTAACCAAACCACTTAAGGACCTTGCCTGTTTTTCAAATTTGGTGTTTAGAAGATTAAAACATTTTTTTTGCTAGAAAATTACTTCAAACCCCCAAACATTATATATTTTTTTTCTTTTTTTAAAGTAGTGAGTGTACAGCTTGTATAACAGTGTAAATTTCCCATCCCCTCAAAATAACTCAACACACAGCCACTTCTCTACTTTGGGTGTTTTTCAGATTTGGTGTTTACAAGACTAAAACAGTTTTTTTTGCTAGAAAATTACTTAAAACCCACAAACATTATATATTTATTTTTTTCTAATACCATAGAGAATAAAATGGCGGTCATTGCAATACTTTTTGTCACACCGTATTTGCGCAGCGGTCTTACAAGCGCACTTTTTTTGGAAAAAAATCACTTTTTTAAATGTAAAAATAAGACAACAGGAAAGTTAGCCCAATTTGTTTTATATTGTGAAAGATAATTTTACGCCGAGTAAAATGATACCCAACATGTCATGCTTCAAAATTGCACCCGCTCGTGGAATGGCGTCAAACTTTTACCCTTAAAAATCTCCATAGGCGACGTTTAAAAAATTCTATAGGTTGCATCTTTTGAGTTACAGAGGAGGACTAGGGCTAGAATTATTACTCTTGCTCTAACGATCGCGGTGATAGCTCACGTGTGTGGTTTGAACGAGCTTCTGCGCGCGAGTTTGTCGGGACGGGGCTCTTTAAAAAAAATGATTTTCTTTTTATTTATTTTATTAATTTTTACACAAAAAAAAAAAAATGGGTCACTTTTATTCCTATTACAAGGGATGTAAACATCCCTTGATCCCTTGTAATAGAAAAAAGCATGAAAGGTCCTCTTAAATATGAGATCTGGGGTCAAAAAGACCTCAGATCTCATATTTAGACTAAAATGCAAAAAAAAAAAAAAAAATTGTCATTTGAAAAAATGACAACAATAAAATATGCCTTTAAGAAGCATGGGCTTAAGTGATGTTTTGACGTTGCTTCCGCCCTGCTATGCTATGGAGACGGGTGGGGACCATCTTGCCCTCACTCGTATCCCAGCAGAGCAGAAGGAAGGCCCCTCTCCCGTCGCCGATAACAGTGATCTCGTGGCGATCCTGCAGCAGAGACCACCGCTATCGTTTAAAGGACCGCTCACTGAAAGATGGATATCTTGGTTGTGGCAGTGGCTGCTGCCGTTACCAAAATATCCATCTTTAAAAAAATCCACTGTCGAAATTAAAGAGTGGTTAGCTGTAGTGATTTTTTTTATAGTTTCTCAGCAAGCAGGGTTATCAAGTTTAAATCTAACCTGTTAAGGGCCATTTTGTTGCTATGATGGCTAAAGAGTTGGAAGTGAAGCACACTAAGAACCCAATTAAATACCTAGGAATTTATATTTCCAGAAACCTTTTAAATTATACAAAGTTAAACTTCCCTAACGTAATTAATTTAATTATAGGTTCTCTTAAAAACGATGGACGTTTCCTTTTTATCACTCTGGCAGAATCATACTTTTCAAAACTGATTTAATGCCCAAATTAACATCCTGTTTTAAATTCCCCTTATCCTATTAAAAAAAAAGTTTTTCAACTAAGTTACTCAAATCTTTTAGATGCATCTGGGGGGAAAAAATCAAGGAATTAAAGAAAAAAAAAAAAGAACTTTATGATTTGTTTTCTCTCTGCTAATTATTAAAAAAAAATTAACATAGATGATATATGCAAAGTTATTGAAGAAGCTTTGGGGGCGTATGAAGTCTGTTTCCCATGAGTTCTGTCTTAATTGGGAGCATGGTACTGTACAAGCTTGACACACCAAAAACAAGGAATTAACAATAACTATAAGGGGGAAAACACTCTTTAGGGATACCAAAAGAGCCTGGAGAATTTACATATTAGATTGGGCTATGTGAAAAACATCTTAAATCACACCCATTTTCATTACATCATGTTTATGCTCGTCACTATATAAGAATGGTTTCTCACCTCATGCATTCAAGAATAGACGTAATTGAAATTGGCCAATCTCATCTAGCCAAACTTTTGCCAAAATTTACCAATTTTTATGTGAAATTTTCCCTATAGGCAAAATGCATTGGAGTAAATGTGGAAGGAGAAATTACGGTGCTGTAAGGTGATTTGGGGTGTTTTTTAAAGCTTTAGGGGCATTTTATTAGGAATTTCATATTACTTATTACATATATTATGTAAATGTTTTAAGGGATTTTTTGCAAAAAAAATACGAATAGCATTTTTTTCCGCATTTATTGCTTTTTATTTTGCTTTTATTCGGTTTATTTCATTGTTATTTAATAGTTTATACAATATAACATCAAATGCCAGAGAAAAAAAAAATGTTAACATACTTGCACATCTTTAAAGAGTAAATCCACTTTTGTTGGGAAAGAAACATTCCCCTCTGGGTGATCTATGTACATTACAAGGATTTTAACAAACTTTGTTGCAGATTCCTACCGTTTGTTATTCTGCAACAATTCTGTGTTTGTATGTGACCATGTGGAAAGTGAATCTAATGGGAGTGTTTTCATAATTATCAACCAGCTGCTCCACTTGCTGGGCTCTAATGAGTAAAATTGCAGGGTCTGTATCCCTTAAGATGGATTTTCTTTTGGAATTATCTCACAAAAAATTGCATTTTTGTTGCAGAGGATGCCTGAAATCTGACTTGTATCTTAGGCAGACTTCTGGGAAAATCAGTGAGCCAATCACACAAGGAAATTATGTTTCTGTGGAGCATTCTGTACACATAGCCATATTGCATTGTATTTTACAGAAAATTACAGAACTTTAGTTTGGAAAGGAAAGGTCATTTTTAATAACATTCAATTACAATATGGCTTGTGTCGCAACTGTTGTTTATATGTTATATTATTATTATTTTTTTTATTAGCTATGTTTTTTTGGAGTGACACTTTAAATTTGAAGATTTGCTTTTTAGACCCCGTACTCAAAAACAACTCATCCCAGTAAGTTGCCCATAATGACATTGTTTTATTGCAAAATTAAAGCGGGAGTTCACCCAAAAATCAACTTTCTGCAGTGAGATCCAGCATACTGCTGACATCTGCAGTAGGCTGGTCTTTTTTATTTTATTTTGGTACTTATCGTTTTAGCAGTATTTCTTCTATGGCTCAGAGCGGGGAATCCTGCGGGGAATGGGCGTTCCCGAAGGCAAGCAAGTTGATTGACGGCCTTCGATAGCGCGTCACGGCTTCCGAAAACAGCCAAGGTGACACTTGGCTGTTTACAGCGCCTGCGCCTGCCGTGTAGAGCTGACTGCGCAGGCGCCGTAAATTGCCGAGTGTCACTCGTGTGTATTTTCGGAAGCCGTGACGCGCTATCGAAGGCTGTCAATCGACTTGCTTGTCTTCGGGAACGCCTATACAAGGAAGTAATCCCCGCTCGGAGCCATAGAAGAAATACTGCTAAAACGATAAGTACCAACAAAAAAAAAAAGACCAGAATACTGCAGATGTCAGCAGTATGCTGGATATAACTGCAGAAAGTTGATTTTTGGGTGAACTCCCGCTTTAAAATTCAGAAAAATGGAGCCATAAGGCAAACAGATACTGGTGTGCTATCCCTTTAGCAAACCCATAGCTCTGGTAATTTATTTGCCTTGTTTTTACAAATAATTAAAAAATATATATAACAAGCATTCAAATATCTTTAACCCTAAAAAAAAATCAAAATTGACCCAGAATAATTAAGTGAACAAAAAAAGGGGGTAGCGGGACTTTATTTGAAGCACACAGTCAACAGTGAGGGGTCAGGACAGGGTACATTTATTACATACCAT
Organism: Rana temporaria; assembly: GCF_905171775.1. NCBI lineage: Eukaryota > Metazoa > Chordata > Amphibia > Anura > Ranidae > Rana > Rana temporaria. The sequence continues at coordinate 433,889,475 of NC_053492.1, forward strand.
ACAAATTCATACAAATTAATAAATAATGTCACGGTATAATTCATCTATATACAAAAGGAACATAAAGGAACAAAAAGAAACATAATACATGACAGTGGAAAGGGATTGAGCCTACACAACCTCAGACCTTCCCATTGCATCAAAATTATTTAAAACACGTGATCATATAAAATTACATATACATCATATTAATAACATAGTCGGTGTAAAAATTGCATATACAAAAGCCCTACGCGTTTCGTGAAGTATTTATAACCACTCTTCAGGCGCAGCAATGTCAATATCTGAAATTAAACATGTGAGTTTCTAGGCCATCATAAAAAAATAAAGCCTTATATTACCCCCTTTCCTCCTCGGAAGTACAAGCCCAATGTTTCTTTGAAGCAGCAGAAAGCAGGTTTAATATAATAACTCCTTTTCATAAAATGTTAATTAATGTTAAATTTCTTCAGGCAGCGGATGAACATAGTATGAGCTTCTGGAAAATATATTAATAATTTCCCAATATTTACAAATTATAAATTAAAGTGGAAGGCAAGTCAAATTCCCACTGCCTCCTGTACTATGCCCTCCTGACCCACCCACACTGTGCCCTACTGACCCCCATACTGTGCCCTCCTAACCCCCTGTACCGTGCCCTCCTCACCTCTATACTGTGCCCTCCTCACCCCTATACTGTGCCCTGCTAACCCTCCCATACTATGCCGTCCGGTACTGTGTGCTTCTGCCCCCCCTGCACCGTGCCCTGCTGCCCCCCATACTGTGTACTCCTGACCCCTGTGCTGTACCCTCTTGACCCCCTGTACTGTGCCCTCCTGACCCCTATACTGTGCCCTGCTAACCCCACATACTGTGACCTCCTGACCCCCTATTTACACCCCGTAATGTGTTCTCCTGACCCCCCTGTGCTGTGCCCTGCTCCCCCCATACTGTGCCCTGATGACCCCTCTATACTGTGTCATGACCCTACTGTGCTATGCGGACACTGTACACTTCTGACCTATTGTACTGTGCCCTGCTGATCACTGTACTGTACTCTCCTGACCCCCTGTACTGTGCTATGCACCCCCCCCCCCCGTATTTGTGTTGATTAGTCTTTGATTTATGGAATGTTTTCTTATTGTTTAAAATACATTTTATTGATAGTACTAAAAATATATACAGTATCTCACAAAAGTGAGTACATCCCTTACATTTTTGTAAATATTTTATTATATCTTTTCATGTGACAACACTGAAGAAATTACACTTTGCTACAATGTAAAGTAGTGAGTGTACAGCTTGTATAACAGTGTCAATTTCCCATCCCCTCAAAATAACTCAACACACAGCCACTTCTCTACTTTGGGTGTTTTTCAGATTTGGTGTTTACAAGACTAAAACAGTTTTTTTTGCTAGAAAATTACTTAAAACCCACAAACATTATATATTTTTTTTTTCTAATACCCTAGAGAATAAAATGGCGATCATTGCAATACTTTTTGTCACACCATATTTGCGCAGCGGTCCTACAAGCGCACTTTTTTTGGAAAAAAATCACTTTTTTGAATTAAAAAATAAGACAGCAATAAATTTGGCCCATTTTTTTTATATATTGTGAAAGATAATGTTACGCCGAGTAAAATGGTACCCAACATGTCACGCTTACAAATTGCGCCCACTCGTGGCATGGCGTCAAACTTTTACCCTTAAAAATCTCGATAGGCGACGTTTAAAAAATTCTATAGGTTGCATTTTTTGAGTTACAGAGTAGGCCTAGGGCTATAATTATTGCTCTCGCTCTAACAATCGCGGCGATACCTCACTTGTGTCGTTTGAACACCGTTTTCATATGCGGGCGCTACTCACGTATGCGTTCGCTTCTGCGCACGAGCTCGTCGGGACGGGGCGCTTTAAAAAAAAATTTTTTTTTTTTTCTTATTTATTTTTATTTATTTTATTATTTTTTACACTGTAAAAAAAAAAAAAAAATGATCACTTTTATTCCTATTACAAGGAATGTAAACATCCCTTGTAATCGAAAAAAGCATGACAGGTCCTCTTAAATATGAGATCTGGGGTCAAAAAGACCTCAGATCTTATATTTAGACTAAAATGCAAAAAAAAAAAAAAAAAATTGGAAAATGTCATTTTTTCAAATGACAAAAAAAAAAAAATGTTTCTTTAAGAGGCTGGGCGGGACTGAAGTTTTGACGTCACTTCCGCCCAGCCGAGCTATGGGGACGGGCGAAGGAGATTTTTTCTTCAGTCTCGTCCCCGCGCAGCTCCCGAACGGTGGCGATCTCCTCCGCCGCTACCGACGGCTCCGGTAAGCGGCGGAGGGCGCGGGAGAGCGGCGGGAGGGGGGGGCCCCCTCTCCCGCCACCGATAACGGCGATCTCGCGGCGAATCCGCCGCGGAGACCGCCGTTATCATTACCAGAACCGCTGACAGTAAAGATACATACCTCGGTTGTGGCAGCAGCTGCTGCCGTTACCGAGATATGTATCTTTAAAGTTAGGCCGTATATAGTCGTACAGCGGTCTGGAAGTGGTTAATGTCTAAACCGCTGGCAACAAAAGTGAGTACACCCATAAGTGAAAATGTCCAAATTGGGCCCAATTAGTCATTTTCCCTCCCAGGTGTCATGTGACTCATAACGTTACAAGGTCTCAGGTGTGAATAGGGAACAGGTGTGTTAAATTTGGTGTTATCGCTCTCACTCTCTCATACTGGTCACTGGAAGTTCATCATGGCACCTCATGGCAAAGAACGCTGAGGATCTGAAAAAAATAATTGTTGCTCTACATTAAGATGTCCTAGACTATAAGAAGATTGCCAAGGCCCTGAAACTGAGCTGCAGCATGGTGGCCAAGACCATGTAGCGGTTTAACAGGACAGGTTCCTCTCAGAACAGACCTTGACATGGTCAACCATGGAAGTTGAATGCATGTGCTCAGTGTCATATTGTCAGGTCATCTGGAGCCAGTTGACAGATGCACGCTATCGGGATCAGGAGTGCACCGCTAAGGTAGTGAAGCTTACAGCTGACTGCCGGGGATGGGGCTCTGGGTAGTTCAGGAAAGCAGGTCCTCTGGAGCACCGACACAAATTACAATGGGAGCTAGAGCATGAGGTTCCCCAGGGTCTAAGAGCCAGCAGGTGTTCACCAGAGCCCCTATTGGTGGGGATTGACTTTGCGGCAACTGGCTCCAGGTCGCGGCCCCCAGGGTCTCCCAGGTCATGCTCACGGTAGGCTACTGGAGGATAGAGAGGAAGCAGCAGACCCAGGGGCCTGTGGGCCTGTGATGTTATTAAGATGGCCCTGGTAGAGAGAATAGGCTTAGAATGAGGATGGGAGTAGATTTTAGCTTAGTTAGATTTTGACTTGCCTTCCACTTTCACGTTTACCTAAAGCTGTTTTTTTTTTTTTTGGAGAGAGTAAGGAAGAGTTAAAGCCGCTATCAGTTTTTTTTTCAGTCACATTGGGGGAATTTCCCTTTACATCCTGTCTTATAGACACAATGGGAAGTGAGAGAAAATCTCCCAGGCGTAAGAGGGCCCGCTGAAACAAATGTTGCAATTGGACTACTGTCAACTTTGCCTACTGTTTTAAAAACTGGGTCCAACAATCCTCATGTTTGCTCTTTATTCCCTTTTGTTTTGTTTTTGGGTCTGGTCTGTTTTGTATGGAACTTCAGTTGGTATATATTGTACAGTTTCTCTTTTTTATGTCATTAAAAAAAAAGAAGTAAAAAATGACCCATGACCGGAGCACATTCAGAATAAACAATAAAGACCACCAAGTAGATGAGATGTACTAATTGCGTGAATCAAATAGATGGGCTGGATGGAGATGGTACTTCTTAATTCTAAAAAAGGCACACCTAAAAATAACTCAATATGTTCCTGAAAACTGGCAAAACACGAGGTATACTCATGCTTTTGGATCACATGCTTAATTTCTCCTTAGCCAAAATGCAGATTATTATTCTTTTGGAATAATTTTCTGGACTGATAAGAATCCGTGAATTCATGTGCCCCATTCTCCAGAGATGTCTGAGTCAGTACCAGATTTTCTGAATTATTTGTAATTAAATAAACCAGCTTGTGTGTAAAAAGACTATCTGGGTTAAGGGCCTATCCCTCTATGATCGATGATGAGTGCATGGCCTCAATGAGCTGCAAGAGTCGATGGCTTTCCATTGCTTTTAATAGAGCTGTTCTATGGTTAATTGATGGCACCCCCTGCTGGGGTTCTCGTATGTAATTGGTGTTTGCCCTACAAGTGTGAGTGAGGCCCAAATGTAGCGGTCTGCCCTTTATCTATCCATCAGCATTCATGTGCTTCCACTGAGGAGACTTTAAACTTCAGAGTTAGGACTGCAGTACACAGGGAGCCTTGACGGGGCCTGCAGCTTACGCATGTATTTGCAAATGCGTGCAACTAAACCCCTGTTTTTAAACGCATTGTTAGACAGGTGAATTTGGTTGGTTGCTGATTGGTTGGCAAGTTTGAGCTTGGATATTCCGTGTTATTTTTGACATGCATGTGCCCTTTCCAGTGCTCCTTACTGTATAGACCAGTCATAGGTAGGGGTAGTGACAGTTAGTTTGTTTCGGTCGTTAGTATTACCTTAACTCACTTGATGGTCAGTGAACTTTTGGGGACATGTACCAATGATTGCATGGGCTACAAAACATTACCTTACAAGCAACCATGTACTAAATATGACATTGACTATGGCACTAAGACATTGAGCAACCCAGATATTAAACAGGTTAAAACTTATTGTCAAGTCACCTGTGGCCAGGTGACAAGTACACCCCGTTGGGGTCAGGGATGCTCCACAGGGTAGTGAACCCTATGGCCGACTGCTGCGATTAGAGAGGAAGCGTGAACCCAAGATCGCCCAGGGCGCGGAGTCTAAGACCCAGCTTTGTGTTCACCAGAGCCTCTAGTGGTGAGGATGGCCTTCGCCGCAGCTGGATCCAGGTTGCGACCCCTGGGATCCCCTAGCTCACGCTCCGCAGGGAGAGAGGGGAAGCAGCAAGCAGGACAAGCGGTAGTGATGGGTAAGCCGAGGTCAGGGCAACAGGCAGACAAGGGTAACTGAGGGACTGGAAAAAGGTCAGGATCACAGGCAAACAGGAGAAGTCAGGGACGAGCCAAAAACAGTACACAGGAAGATAATCGTAGCACACTGCAGACAGGAACTAAAGCTAACATGGTTGAACAGCAAAGCAAACTAGCAGTGGTTAATATAGGCTTCCTGGGATGGCCTAGGGTGGAGCAATACAGGGAGGAAGATGATAAAAGACAGTCAGAAGGAGGGTCAGGCCTCTAATGAACACATGGAGATCAGGTAAGCTGCCAGACTTTATTGCATATCTATGACACTTTTTCTAAAAAAAATACATAGCCAGATCATCCGAATAGACTTATACATATAAAACTATGGAAGAGGGCAGGCAGACACAAGTACTTTGGTATATATAGAATATAATAAAAATAAAAAAATACAGGGAGGAGGGTGGCAAAAAATGTATTTTGGTGTTGTCTTCCTGTATTTCTCATTCATTGATTTGGGAGCCTAATGCCGCATACACACGATCGGTTCGTCTGATGAAAACAGTACCGTTTTCATCGGACGAACCGATCGTGTGTGGGCCACATCGTTTTTTCCCCATCGGTGAAAAAACTTAGAACCTGTTTTAAAATTATCTGATGGTTAAAAAAAACGATAGAAAAAAACGATCGTCTGTGGGCAAGTCCATCGGTTAAAAATCCACGCATGCTCAGAATCAAGTCGACGCATGCTCGGAAGCATTGAACTTCTGACACAAACGGATTTTTAACTGATGGTGTGTAGGCAAGACTGATGAAAGTCAGCTTCATTGGATATCTGATGAATAAATCCATCGGTCCGTTTTCATCAGATGAACCGATCGTGTGTACAGGGCATAACCATTGTCCTGTGTCCAGGCAGTTTCCTCTTGAAGGCCTTTGATATCAGAAGATGTACCCCATCGAAACACCCAAATACACCTGGGAACCTTGCATTCCAAAATACCATTTCTCTATGCATATTATTTAAAGGAGAAAGCTTGTTTGTCTGTACTTCTCCTATGGATCACAGGAGCGCTGTATGTTTTGCACTCCTTTGACCCGTTTTCAGCAGAGAGTGGGATTGTCACATACCTTACAGCGGAGCCCGAGAGGATGAGGGTGGCCTCTTGCATGGTTCCGGTCCAAGGACCCCTGGTGGTGGATACAAGGAGTGCAGGGGCAACTAAAGGGTGCATGTGCCTGCAAGCCAAAGGCTGAAGCTTGAAGACACAGGGACTTCTGCAGAGCAGATGTAGGAACTGGTCACCAGATTCATTCAGCAGGAACCGGACTAGGATCAATGGTAAAATCAGAAACAGGCGGAAGTTGGCAACAGGCTGGCAACGGGGTACACAATCAAAAGGCAAAGCCATAGACATAAGTCCAAGCCAAGGTCAGTTAAGTAGCAGAGGCAGGCAAGGAGAATCCAAGAGAATAGTCAGAGGAAGACAGGTTTTCAGGAGCAAGGTCAATCAGGCAAGCAGTAAAAAGAAACACAGGAACAAGCTGAAGACGATTCAGCAATGGTACTAGTCAGACTCTTTATTTATATAGGGCGCCATGCACCAGGATTCGTGGGAGCGTATATGCGTGCACATGCGCAGTAGCGTGCGCGCGTTAGCATGGATGCCCCATTGCACATGCCCATTCTGAATCTCGTTCATCTCTAAGATTCCGCGCATGCGCTTTGGCGTTAGCGGAACGGAAATTAGCAGCTGCTGCATGAAGATGGGCGCTTGCTGCGTGAGTTCTCTGACAGGGATGAAGTCCGCTCTCTGCTGACATCCTGGATGTCATTACAACAATAAAGTCTGGATCCGCCAGGTGCCTGGACTGATGTCTGTCTCAGATGGCTGCCCCCGCCCCTCCACAGCTCAGCGCTCCAATGAGTGAGGAGGGAGCAGAGCAGAGAGCTATGACTGACAGTCTACAGCTCTCTGCTCACGGACTTCTGAAAACCGAGAAATCGGCGATTATCGTTCGCTCGGTTCTCAGTGTAGAGGCGCCAGGGGACAGATGCTGCATCCACCAAGGTAAGTATGAATCTGAAAAAAATCCTTTACTTCTCTATGAGATATTAATTAAAAACGTTTTTTAAACTGCACCAAGGATGCTATGTACCAACAATGAAATGTGTCCCTTGTGCTAAATATATAGAGTGTAGCTGGTAATTGCCAATATCTCAAAGATTTCTATGAAAGAAGGAGAACCCTCATAGGTGGGACTTTAAATGGCAATGAGTAACACAAGTGTCTTAAAGGGTTTGTAAATGTAAAAAAAAAATCCCTAAATAGCTTCCTTTACCTTAGTGCAGTCGTCCTTCACTTACCTCATCCTTCCATTTTGCTTTTAAATGTCCTTATTTCTTCTGAGAAATCCTCACTTCCTGTTCTTCTGTCTGTAACTCCACACAGTAATGCAAGGCTTTCTCCCTGGTGTGGAGTGTCGTGCTTGCCCCCTCCCTTGATGGGGGAGGGGGCGAGCAGGAGAGTCAGGACGCACTCTACGTTGCAGATAGAGAAAGGAGCTGTGTGTTTGTGGGCGACCTGACTCTCCTGCTCGCCCCCTCCCCCCTCAAGGGAAGACAGCGAGCGTACAGTCGTACACAGCTCGTAGCGAAGGCCAGCCCCGCTCCCCGCAATTGAGGATAGGCCAGGCCAGCCCCGCCCACCGCACATGACCACTTGACCCAATCACAGGGCGCCAGGGGCCGGCCTGAGACTAAACATGGCGGCTGGAGTGATGGGTCACGGAACTTAAAATTACGATAATGTAGCGCCGGTGACTACTACTGGCACAGTATTGCACCCCCCCAAATGCTGCGCCCGGGCCTAGGCCCCCCTTACACCCCCCACGCTACGCCACTGCTCAGTTGTAATAGAGACCCCTTGTCCCTTGTGCTGGTCCTCAGTCAGCTGCCTCTGGATACCCCTGCAGTGGTGATCTCTTGGTGCTGTGGGGGTTAATGTCAGCTAAAGCACCTTGACAGGCACTTCCCAAAAGTGATGACTATTCCCACCCTTTCCGCCCTTTTCCTCAATTAATAACACCTATAGATTCCCATATGGCAAAAAGGTTTCATGATTAGAGGGTGGACAGATGAATGAAAGACCCACCTACTCCAATCATGGAATGCTTTGCATTGTGAGAACATAAAGCATGGGTGCTATGAAAGGAGTACAGGGAAGGAAAGGGTGGGCATCGTTGGCACTTTTGATGAGTGCTTATTACAGCTGGTGAAATGAATTCCCACAGCACCGGGAGATTACTGCTTTGGGGGTATCTAGAGGCAGATCACTGAGAATAACTATTGTAAACAGCAGCCACCAGCACCCAAGACACAATTTATTGCTGGTAAAGCCTGATACACATGGGCTAAATATTGGCTGGTTTTTGGCACGTGTGTACATCAGCCTGTGTGACAGAAGCAGGCCAAACAGCCTGTTTCCATTGAAGGGGCATGCTGAAAAAACAGTATATAATCGGCAACTGATCAGCACTGGCAGCCAATCGGTGTCCGGGGGGGGGGCGTGGAACAGTCCCTCTTTCAGATCACAATGGCTTACCGGGGAGGTTGCTGTACTAACATTGCATAGTTAGTTCAGTCCGGGAAAAAAATTATAGTGTGTACTAGACTAAAGTAGAAAAAACAAGATGCTCAAATAACGTGATAATTCAAACAAAAAAACAACTAGCATACATATTTAAATTCATTGTGCTATTGATGTGTTGAAATCACTATAACAAATAGGTTGCCCTATTTGTGTCACATTCTAATAAGTCCCAGTGAGAAGGGATGAGCAAATCAATGTCCTATTTTCAAAGGGAAAGACGCATCAGATGGTGGTTTATTAGCTGGAATTGTACTGCTCTCCTACAAGTGAAATGGTGACATCAAACCAAAAGGAACCACAGAACAGTGATGAGATAGAAAGGAAATCCTCCACCTTCCAAAAAAACTCCCTCTTACCAAAAGGGAAGATCCCAACCAGAGATCTTCTGTTGGCGTGTGGCTTTCTAACCCAGCCTAGGGGTCTATGTAGCAAGATATCGTTTCTCCGGTATCCAATAAATCTCCCTACAGATGGTCAGATGTGATTACAGCCAAGTTGAGGAAGGAAAGAAGGCTGACATAGCGTAATCCATTAAAACATTTTAATGTAAAAAATAAATAAAATCGCACTTACAATAAGAAGATAAAAAATCGCATGTGAAAGTTTGTAGCCGGCCGGCTAACACAGCCCGTTCACTCCGGGACTCTGTATGTAGTGATGACGTCAGCACGCCGCTTCACCCTACGTCCTTTCGTCACAATTGACTTCGTCCTGGGGTACTAGACTAAAGCCTCGTACACACGATCAGATTTTCCGCAGACAAAGCCTCAGACTTTTGTCCGAAGGGCGTTGGCCAACAACTTTTCTTGCATACAAACGGCACACAACTGTCGGCCAACAGCATAGTTACGTACTACGCGGTTTTTCAGCTCATTATCGCCACTCTTTGGGCACCTTCTGCTAATGTTGTGTTTGGTGAGCGTTGCTTCCAAGCATGCGTATTTGTACTTTGGACTTTTGTCCGACGGACTTGTGTTGACACGATTGGAGAATCCGGCAACAGACTGTTGTCCATGGAAAATTTTAAAGCCTGCCATCCAAAATCCAACAACAATTGTCTGATGCAGCGTACAAACGGTCGAATTTTCCACCAACAGGCTGTCAACACACAATTCCAATCGGAAAATCCGATCGTGTGTACGAGGCTTAATTAGTCTCTGATGCAGAATCTCTGATGCAGTTTAAAAAAAAAAAAAAGATTCCACTAAACTCAGCTTTACCTAAACCAGTGGTTCCCAACCTCATGCAGCGTACACACGACCGTTTTTCATGACGTGAAAAAATTATTTTCTTTTATGTCATTAAAAACGATTGCGTGTAGGCTCCAGAGCATTTTTTGCGATGTGAAAAATGGGCATTAAAAATTTAGAACATGCTCTAAAATTCTGTGTCGTTTTTCACGTTGTCGTTTTTCACGTCGTGAAAAATGATCATGTGTAGGCTTTACTGACGGGAAAAAACGTGCATGCTCAGAAGCAAGTTATCACTTGTTCTGGTAAAACAAGCGTTTGTAATAGAGATAGCACATTCGTTACGCTGTAACAGACTGAAAAGCACGTAGACTGAAAAGCGCGAACCGTCTCTCACCAAACTTTCACTGACACGAAATCAGCAAAATCAGCCCAAAGGGTGGCGCCACCTGAATGGAATTTCACCTTTATAGTGCCGTCGTACGTGTTGTACGTCACCGCGTTTTGCTCCAGCATTTTTTTTCCTGATCGTGTGTAGGCAAGGCAGGCTTGACAAGAATCACGGCGAAAAAAACATAGTTTTTTCTAGACCATTAAAAATGGTTGTGTGTACGCGGCATCAGTCCTCTTGTGCTCCCAGCAGATAGTGTTTTCAGGATTTCCTTCACCTTGGACTTGTGCTTCAAAACAATGTCAATGGCTGGGTATTTATTTATGAGAGCTATTTTATCTAAGGAACATTCCCATAATATGGCTCATTGGGGTACTTGAGGACTGAGGTTAGGAACCACTGAACTAGATCCTTAAATTTCATAGTTGTTGGTATACAGTATGTTGCTGTTTAGACAGATGCAAATGAGTTCCACCCATTTTTGAGAGGGGGTCTTAAACTAAAGACCCCCTCTCAAAACCTAGTTTTTGGATATTACATTTTTTTTTCTTCTTTTTCTTACTTACCTTTTTTGGAAGTACCGAGTGTATTTCCGATCCAGCCGGGCCGCAGCCCGTGAAGTCACGTCCACTTCTACGGCGGGCTCCCCTGGAGTCTTTTGGGACATGTGTGTGTCCCAGAAGACAAGCTGGCTATTCACAAAGCACTGCGCGACTCGGGCATGCGCAGTAGGAAACTGGCGGTGAAGCCACAAGGCTCCACTGCCGGTTTCCCTTAGTTGGAATGGCGGTGCCGGCACCCGATCTGATGAACGGATCGTCCTCGTGGGGGGCGACATCGCAGGCTCCCTGGACAGGTAAGTGTCCTTATTAAAAGTCAGCAGCTACAGTGTTTGTAGCTGCTGACTTAAAAAAAAAAAATTGGTTGGAACACCGCTTTAAGCTGACCATGCACGACCACACGAGAACTTTTTGCCTGGCCACCCACAGAAGGAATTTTGGCTGTTTCAGAAGAAATAAAATGAATTGGATGAAATTTACCGTATTTATCGGCGTATAACACGCACAGGCGTATAACACGCACCCTAACTTTAAGAGGGAAGTTTCAGGAAAAAAACTTTCCACACACCCCTGCGTATAACACGCAGGCACAGTTTACACGTTATTTTCAGGGTAAAAAAGTGAGTGTTATACGCCAAAAAATACAGTAATTAATGCATGGTCAGCTTTACTGAGAGGATAAACAGGTAATAAAACTGGTATGGAGTGGGAGTAACTGCTGTGTTACTGCTAGCGACAGGTTGCAAAATGTATGACATACAGTAAAACCTTGGTTTGCAAGCATAATTCGTTCCAGAAACATGCTTGTAATCCAAAGCACTTGTATATCAAAGCATTTTTTTTACAGGGTATAAAAGAGAAGAGAGGCACCTCTAAGGCCTAGTACACGCGAGAGGATTTATCCGCGGAAACGGTCCGGGGGACCGTTTCCGCGGATAAATCCTCTGCCGGATTTTGATCTCATGGTTGTACTAACCATGAGATCAAAATCCCAGTGGAATTCTGTCCGCGCTGACGTGTCGCGCCGTCATATAAGGCATTCCATGCATGCGTCGAATCATTACGACGCATGCGGGGGATGGATTCGGACGGATTGATCCGGTGAGTCTGTACAGACCAGCGGATCAATCCGTTGGACTGGATTCCAGCGGATCGATTTCTTAGCATGTCAAGAAATTTTGATCCGCTGGAAATCCATCCCCGGGGACAAAAATCAGTAAAAACAGATCCGCTGAATCGTACACACCAGGGGATCTATCCGCTGGAGCCGGTCCGCGGATCAATTTCAGCGGATCGATCCTCTCGTGTGTACGGGGCCTAAGTGTAGCAATAAGTTGCTAAATGTTGGACCTTCATTACATGTAACCATATTTCTACACTAAGGCCCCATACACACCATAGAATCTATCCGCAGATAAATCCCATCAAATGGGTTTCTGCGGATAAATCCTATGGTGTGTACACTCCGTCGGATATTTTTCCGCGGATAAATCTCCCCTGGGATGGATTTCCAGCAGATGGATATTTGCTGACATGCTCAACAAATCCATCTGCTGGAATCCATTCCAACGGATGGATCCGCTCGTCTGTACAGACTTACCGGATCCATCCGTCCAAAGGGATTCCCCGCACGCGCCGTAATGATTTGACGCATGCGTGGAATTCCTTATATGACAGCGTCGCGCCCGTCGCCGCGTCATAATAGCGGCGACGGCGCGACACGTCATCGGCAGAGGATTTCAGCGCGGATTTCAATGCGATGGTGTGTACACGCCATCGCATAGAAATCTTCTGAAATCCTCGAGAGGATTTATCCGCGGATACGGTCCGCTGGACCGTATCTGCGGATAAATCCTCTCGTGTGTATGGGGCCTTAGAGGCTCCTCTCTTCTCTTTTATACTCTACTCTTATATCAAGACATCGCTTGTATATCAAGGCAAAATGTATTAAAACATTTTGCTTGTCTTGCAAAACGCTCTCAAACCAAGGTTTTACTGTACTTCTACTGTAAGTGGATTGATCGGGTCAAGGTAGTCTTCTAGAATTTTCATACCGCACACTTGCAGCTTCAGGCATTTGCTGAAACATAAAAGGAGATGTCATAAACGAGAGGCAACATAATGTGAAATCAGCTAGACAGTACTACTAGTTCTGGCTCCACACTGCAAGGGAACTTTCACATATTCTGCTGTTACTATGGAGATAAGACTGTCATTCTCAGCTGTACTATTTAACAACAGCTTCCTATCTGTGAAGTAAAGCTTTAGAAGGATCTCGACTTCATTTTTATTTATTTTTACTGTAAAGTAAAAGGAGTGTCTAAGCATCAAAAGGGAATCAACAGGAAATGGAGTTAATGAAACCCTAACTGAATAAAATTTAGTTTGCAAGCATGGGGATTTCTTTTTATTTAATAATCATACTTACCTAAGTGGATGTAGCATCGGTCCAGTAACAGCGCAGCTCGCTCGGTTCTCACAGCTCCCGAAGCAGAGAGCTGGTGACTGTCAGTCACCGGCTCTCTGCTCTGCCCCCTCCCCCAGCACTCACTTGAGTGCTGAGCTGTGGAGGTGGTGGCTCAGGCTGTCAGCGGCTTGCTGAGAGGCTGAGCCGGGTGTTGGTCCAGGCATGTGGGCAAATCTCGACTCCATTGTAGAACTTCAGCCCGCTGTCTGCTGAAAATGGGTCTCAAGAGTGCAGAACAAACTACACTTATGTGAGCCACAGGAAAAGTACAGCCAAACGAGCTTTGACTGTACTTCTCCTTTAAAGGGGTAGTAAACCTACGTGTTTTTTCACCCTAATGCTTCCAATGCATTAAGGTGAAAAAACATCTTGCCGTGTCCGGCCCCCAGCCCCCCCCCCCCCCCGGTTTACTTACCTGAGCCCAAATTTCCGTGGGCACGTCCCCACCGTCCTTCTCTCCTTGGAGTCCTAGCTTTAATTGGATAGATTGATAGCAGCGCAGCCATTGGCTCCTGCTGCTGTCAATCAAACCCAATAACGCGGGAGCCAGAGCCGAGTCATACACTCGGCGTCTATGGACACAGGAGCGCACCCGCAAGGTAACCCCCTCGGTAGAGAGCTTCCCAGAGGGGATTATCTAATGTGGGGAGGAGCCGCGAGAGCCGCTGTGGGACCCCAGAACAGGTGGATCGGGCCACTCTGTGATAAATGAACTGCACAGTGGAGATAAGTATGACATGTTTGTTATTTTTTTTAAAAAAGGGAACCATACACACCATCAGATTTCCTTCAGATTTACCAAAACCATGTAGTGCAAGGGCATTCCTGATTGCATAGAAATTGAAACTCTTAAGATTTGACCTCATATTAGATGGTTTTGGTAAATCTGAAGACAAAAATCGACAGTAAATCTGATGGTGTGTATGGGGCTTAAGTGTCACTTTAAGCACTGTGTATGATAGAAACGGTTTTGTTTTATACATTTTTTTTTATAAAACATATCTTGCATCGTAGTGCTGATCTCCTACATTTCCTCCAGCTCACTGGATCTCTCCAACGCAGTCTCTCTCAGACACCACAGCGAACACTCATGACAGGCAGCTCTTTACCTCAGCAGCCCAGTCTCTGATCACCTCTCATATGCCCATGTGAGACTACCTTGGACCCTGGCTTCTGTTTCCTTTTCCTACCTTCTCTAGCACTGTAGCTTCTGAGCTTTGTAGTCTCACACAGAGCTACAACCCTCCAGTCTCTCTGGAGAGAGTCCAGTGACTGTGGGGACTACCTCCTCCACAAGTCTTTGCTCCTCCAATCAGCCCGCAGACAAGGGGGGTGAGGCCATTCCGCCCCAGGGTGCACTGCAGCCAATCCCAGTGTCTGCTGTTGCCCCAAGCAGTAGGCGGGGCTCTCTATTGGCTGACTCTGTCTCTGTAGAGTCTGCAGTGTGTTGGTGGATGGCTGCAGTGTTCCAAATAAGAGCCTGGTCCATGCAGAGGAGAGAGTGCTGTGGACTGGGGCTACAATTATATGAAATGTAGTCAATGGTTTTACATATACTTTAAAGGTTTTTCATATCCTATGAGCTAGCCATGATATTCCTGTTAGGGATAATGTCTTGCCAATTATACTTATTGAAGCAATAGGACAGACATAGTTGTTGGGAATCTATAGTATTAAAGGAATACTGCAATTTGCCTATATATATATATATATATATATATATATATATATATATATATATATTATATATATATATATATATATATATATATATATAGGATTATTACCTGTGCTAGTGTCTAAACAAATATGGACAGGGGTCAACTGCTGTATGCAAGGCAGACCATTCTGATTCAAACAAAATAACATCAAAAGCCCTAATCAACCATAAACAATTGTGAAATACTACAGCTGTGCTCAATTAATCACAAATTTCTCTTGCCGTCTGGTTTAGAACATAAATATCCACTGCCTCTGTGAGAGCAATTATCAGTAGCAGATTGTTACCTGTTGGTTGGAAATCAAATTTAGAATTAGTTTACATTTGCAAAAGGGGGGGGGGGGGGGTTGTTTATTGAGTAACATTTTACCACACACAACCACATCCCCCATCAGGGGAATTCAATTCTAGCATTAAAGTTTTACTAAACCCAGTTCCCTTCACTGGAAACAAGGGGCCAAGCCCAACCCATGAAAAAAAAAACCACACCATAATCCCCCCTCCACCAAATGATATTGTTAATTAAAAAGTGTTAAAAGTGTTAACTCCTCTAGCCTAAAAGTGCCATAGAACACCTTAAAAAAAAAAAATTGAAGATTTGGTGTGTCATAAAGACTTCCAGAAATGTTAATTTTGCCTAAACTGTGCACTGAAAACCCAACCTTTTTGTTCTAAAAAAATATCAGTACACTTCCTAGTAAGTGCCTAGGACCTCTTATGCATACAGCCTCATACTGTATGTCTGTAGTGTGAGATCATCTAAGGCACTGTTGCGCCGTCAGCTGTTCTGCTACATAAAGAAGTAAAGCTCTTCCACACAGAGACATAGTACAGAACATGACTGTTCTGGAAATTTTATGAAGATGTATTTAATATGTATTGTCATAGTGTCGTCCAGTGTTAATACTCCCGCAGCCCGCTCTAAAGAGCTGACTGGGGCAGACTGACGCTGGTTCAGTCCCGTCTGGTAGTGGAAAGCTTCCTGTGATTGGACAGAGGTATTTTCAGCGTGGGGGCATGTCCCCCAGCGAAATGGCTCCTGTGCATTGCACAGACGATCGTCTGAGGGGATATGATCGCTCTGCAAGGACATTATCGGTTATAGGCAGATGTACGCTCTTGTGTCTGCTGTGTCTGATCAGCACGTGTCGAGACTCGTATCGTACACCTGCAGATAGCCTTCCATCCACAGGGAATGGTAGTATAATCCGGGTATGCGTTGTTCTCTGGAACAACGTAGAATAAGGATTCCTATTAGCGGAAATACGGGAGTCTTTGAGTTGTTATGGTCAGAGACGGAGTCCATGTTTGAAAGCCATGCGGCTTCTTTTGTTTAGCTTTCAGGTACAAGGGACAGGAAAAACATGCATGCACACTGTCTCTGCTTAGACACGGCCATAGGACTCCTTTAGCCATTGTTCATTGGTTGTTTGTATTAACTCATACTGTAGGAAGGATTTCCTGTTAGGTCATATCCTGTGATGTCACTTCCCATGGAGGAAGTGATTGGCTGCTGGAGCCATCACTTCCTGTTTGTCAATGCTTTTGTGATTTACGAATAAAAAGCCAAGCACAGTGGTCGCTGAGGCAGTCATGCTGATGGAGCTGAGAGCATAAGCTATGGTGATGTCTGTTTATTTGGGGATATGTGTGCTCATTAGCACAGGAGATATGGTATGAGGCAAAGCGTACAGCCTAATTTCACCAGACAAGACAAAGTAAGTTATTAATGGGGTGGAAAGCCCAATTGCAGGGGACCACAGGCAATAATTGTGATTAATTATTTGGACTCTGCTTGTCTTTTTTGGGCACAGCTTACAGAGTTCAGATCACTTTATGTATGCAATCAAAGCCTCCTCCTCTTTTCCAAATTATGTAGCCAACCCCACCTTCTCTGGTAGCACAATGCAACCAAACCCACTGACTTCTGAATCATGATGCAAAACCCACGTTTTTGTTTCTCTTTCAAACTATGGGCCAGATTCACAGAAAAAGTACGCCGGAGTATCTGCCGATACTCCGGCGTACTTTCAAATTTGCCGCGTCGTATCTTTATTTGTCATTCACAAACAAAGATACGACGGCTTTTGGCTAAGATCCGACAGGCGTAAGGCTTCGTACGCCTTCGGATCTTAGGTGTAATTTTCCGGCGGCCGCTGGGTGGAGTTCGCGTCGTTTTCCAGTGTCGGGTATGCAAATTAGCTGATTACGGCGATCCACGAAGATACGCGCGTTCGTCGCAATCTCTTACGTCGTCGCTAGTCGGTTTTTCCCGTTGCAAACTTAGGCCTGCTTTTTCATGGCTTATCTTTAGAACAGCCATGTTAAAGTATGACCGTCGTTCCTGCGTCGAATTTCAATTTTTTATTTTTTTTTGCGTAAGACGTCCGGGAATACGAAACGACGTAACGCACGTTGCCGTTCAAAAAATACGACGGGGCGCCGTAATTTCGCGCAAAGCACGTCGGGAAATTTTCACACGGAGCATGCGCAGAATGTTCGGCGCGGCAACGTGCCTAATTTAAATGGTACAAGGCCCCTTTTGAATTAGGCGGGCTTGTGCTGGACGGCTTTACGTTACACCGCCGTAAGTTTATACGCAAGTGTTTGGTGAATCAGGCACTTGCGCTGAAAACTTGCGGCGGTGTAACGTAAAGGGGATACGTTATGCCGCCGCAGACATTCGTGAATCTGGCCCTATATAACCACCTTATAGAATCTCATCCCATTAAAGTGATATTGCTATTTGATTTACCAATTTGTTTTTATACATTTTGTGCATTTACTAAAATAATATAGAAAATAACTGCGAAGAAGAAAGATACAGTGCATTGAAAAAGTATTCATACCCTTTAAAACTTTCCACATTTTGTCATGTTACAACCAAAAACGTAAGTGTATTTTATTGGGATTTTATGTGATAGACCAACACAATAAATAGGAAAATACATAATAGATAAATAGAAAATATTATATAAAATATAGTTAACATAAAAGCTAGCTAAATTATATAAAGCAGACAAAAAAATATATAAATTATAAATACATGGTAGATAGATAGATGGATAGATATTGATTATGTAGGTGTCCTAAAGTATTTGAGTAGATTTGAGAATTTCATCTACTTATGTCAGTGTTTATTGTTCCTGGAAGTATTGCGGCATTATTATTTCACATTACCTAATTATCCTTCCATCAAGCTTTTCCCAAGTCAAGGTAATGCTTTGATCGCTTTCCAGGCTCAGTGAGATCACACATGCTTACAAATTCTATTTAAATATTTAGATGGTAATAGTGGGATGACATTATACACGGTGTAGGCAAAATAAGTTCATGTACACACTTTATTTTCCAACACAACTTATAAATATTTTGCAACTATGTGTAAATCTGTCTCTACCCACTCAGGAAAATCCTAGTCCAGTACAGAACCAATTCATGAGAATTGGGAATTTGTAAACACAAAGGCCCCGATTCACAAAGCACTTGCGCCGACGTATCTTGAGATAGGCCGCGTAAATGCAAATATGCGCCGTCGTATCTATGCGCCTGACTCAGAAACTAAGATACGCCTGAAAATAGGCTTCATCCGACCGACGTAACTTGCCTACGCCGGCATAGAGTGGGCGCATATTTATGCTGGACGTATTTGGCGCTCCCATTGATTTTCTATTCACATATGCAAATAAGGGAGATATGCCGATTCACGAACGTACGTCTGTCCGATGCAGTGCGCGTAAAGTCATACGTCCGGCGTGAAGTTATGCCCCATAAAGAAGGTGTAACTCAGCAGCATCCATTCAAAGGGCTGCACCAGGGAACACAAGCCGACGTAGTTTACGTAGGACGTGAATATGACTAGGCGTAGGTTACGTTCACGCCGTAGGCAGTGAACCAGCGTATCTTAGGCAGTTGTTCCGACGTATTTGTGAGCATGCGCACTGGGATGCGTCCACGGGGCGGCGCATGCGCAGTTGGCGATTCGTATCTGTCTGGCGCTCGGCCCATCATTTGCATTGGGTCACGCCTCATTAGCTTGGCTCACGCCCACTTCCACTTACGCCGACTTATGCCTTGGAAACCCAGCGCAGATTTGGGAGGAAGTGCTTTGTGAATTCAGTGCTTGCCTCTCTGCGCTGTGTCGGTGTAGCGTAAAGGAGATACGCTACGGCGGCATAAATATGCGTCAGTGTCTGTGAATCCGGGCCAAAGAGTTTTTTCAGTTTTGGACATATTGTGGAGGGGTTAGGACCCCTGCAAAGTGTTTATTGCTGTGTCCCCACTGAGGGGATTCCCCCTGTATGTGTCCTGGTGACCAATTCCACCAAAACAGAAATTTTGGGTAAATCTGAAAGAGGTGAGGGTGCGTGTTCCAATGGTGACAACTGTTGTGGTGACAGCTGTAGGGGAAATTCCCTCTCTTTTGAGAGATATCCTCTGACTTCCTCTGATTTCCTGTATATCTCCAGGACAGGAAGTGAAGAGAAATATATGTAAACATTTCAAAAACATTATATTGGACTTTACTAGCACGACAAGGAGCAAACAATATATACATTAAACCATGTTTTATTACAAATTTTGTTACATTAAAACATTAAACCACTACATGGGTTAATAAGAACAATATTGTGCTACTTGCGCGACATAAATATGTGAAAAGTGTGGCATGCATTTGTATCCGACAACAAATGTTTGAGAGCCGGTTCTCATTTTTTCCGACAACAAAAGTTATTGTCAGAAATTCCGATCGTGTGTAGCCAATTCCGATGCACAAAAATCCACGCATTCTCGGAATCAAGCAGAAGAACCGCATTGCCTATTAAACTTTATTTTTCTCGGCTCGTCGTACGTGTTGTACGTCACTGCGTTCTTGACGTTCGGAATTTCCGACAACATTTGTGTGACCGTGTGTATGCTACAAAAGTTTGAGCCAACATTCCGTTGGAAAAAAATCCATGGTTTTGCTGTCGGAAAGTCCGATCGTGTGTACGCAGCATAACAGGTTTTCTTCTAAAATTGCCCTGCATTTGGCTCCATCCATCTTCCCATCAACTCTGACCAGTTTCCCTGTCCCTGCTGAAGAAAAGCATCCCAGCTACATGATGTTGCCACTACCATGTTTCACGGTGGGGATGGTGTGTTCAGTGTGACGTGCAGTTAGTTTTCTGCCACACATAGGCCCGGATTCGTATACATCGGCGCATATTTATGCCGCCGTAGCGTATCTCTTTTACACTACGCCGGCGCAGCGCACAGAGGCAAGCACTGGATTCACAAAGCACTTGCTCCCACTCACTGTTAAAGATACGCTGGGTTTCCTCGGCGTAAGCCAGCGTAGGTGGAAGTGGGCGTGAACCTTGCTAATGAGGAGTGACCCCATGCAAATGATGGGCCAAGCGCCATAGAAGTACTTAAAATGAACGGCACATGCCTCGTCCCGTGGCCGCATCCCAGTGTGCATGCTCAGAATCACGTCGAAACAACTGCCTAAGATACGTCGAATCACTGTCTACGACGTGAACGTAACCTACGCCTAGTCATATTCACGTACAACGTAAACGACAAAAGATACGACGGCTTGTGTTCCCTGGTCCATACCTTTGCATGAGTTGCGCCTCCTATATGGGGAACAATTTTACGCCGGACATACAACTTACGCAAACCGCGTATATTATGCGCCGGGTGCAACTACGTTCGTGAATCGGCCTTTCTCCCTCATTTGCATATGTGCATAGAAAATCAACGGGAGCGGAAAATGCGCCCAGCGTAAATATGCGCCCACGATACGACGGTGTGGGCAAGTTACGTTGGTCATAGGAAGCCTATTTTTAGGCGTATCTCAGATTGTGGGCACGGCGCACAGATACGACGGCGCATAGATAGACTTACGCGGCATATCTCGAGATACGTCAGCGTAAGTGCTTTGTGAATCCGGGCCATAGTGTTTTGCTTTTAGGTCAAAAAGTTCCAAGTTGGTCTCACCTGACCAGAACATCTTCTTCAACATGCTATGACTAAGCACTAGTTTCAGTGCAAAACGCGTCAGCAGTCGGGTTTTTATTTTGCTGTGACTTGTAGTGCTGTCCTTCTTTTAATAAAGGCTACAATTTGTTCAGAGTGCGGCTGTCCAGAGACAATTTTTGTTCCTATCTTATTCAACGTGTTTGCTGTGTCCGCCACATGGCTTCTCACAAACGGGACTTCTTCAATGGCTTTCTTCTTGCCACTATTCCATAAAGGCCAGATTTGTGGAGAGCACGACTAATAGTTGTACTGTGGATAGATTCTCTCATGTGTGCTGTGGATTTCTGCAGCTCCTCCAGAGTTACTATGGGCCTCTTGGCTGCTTCTCTGATTAATGCTTTTCTTGCCCAGCCTGTCAGTTTAGGTGGATGGCCTTTATGATGCTGTTTGATTACTAAGGTTCTCTAACAAATCTCTGAGGGCTTCACAGAACAGATGTATTTATACTGAGATTAAATTACACACAGGTGGACTCTATTTACTAATTAGGGGACTTCTGAAGGCAATTGTTTCTACTAGACTTCAGTTAGGGGTATCAGAGTAAAGGGGACTGAATACAAATACGCCACACTTTTCACATATTATTTTTTTTTTTTTAAACGTTGAAAGCCATTTATCATTTTCCTTCCACTTCACAGATATGTGCCACCTTGTGTTGGTGTATCACATAAAATCCCAATAGAATACATTTTGTTTGTAACATGACAAAATGTGCAAAATTTCAAGGGGTATGAATACCTTTTCAAGGCACTGTATCTACCTATTATTGGTTAGCGCATAAGTACTCTATTCTCTATATTGCTGTTCATAACCCTAGCCAGGGGTTGAATCAGGACCTATTGCACATAGTTAGGTTGTACTACTACCTTCTGTATGTCATTCCCTGTCCTCCACCTGCACTTTTCGGGTTTTGTTGCCTTCGTATTTTTGCTGTTACTTAAATAGCCCACCCGCCTTCCAAGGCTTTGCCTCTTTAACCACTTGAGAGCCGCGCTATAGACGAAAGACGTCCACAGTGCGGCTCTCAAGTGCCGGGTGGACATCCCTGGACGTCCTTTTTTGTGCATTACCCGCGCGCGCCTCTGGGGGCGCGCAGCAGGTAAACACTGTAAAATGGTGTATAATATTGCGCACCCTGTAGTGTATCTATACCTAGGCTGCCAACATAACAAAGTGAACTCTTCGTGAACAAAATAGAAAATAAAAATGTAGCGCCAAAAATGGGTGACCAAGATCCTGAAAAAAAATAAGTATATCTCACCCTATCTTTCCAGGTGGTCAACAAGTGAAATAACAACCTAGTAAGGTATTATTAGAAGTGATAAGGACTCTATCTAGAGTACACAGAACAACAAACACACAGGGGGTATGAACCAGCCTGTCTGTTGTGTCTAGAATCTATAGAGTATCCCTAACGAGATAGCACCCCAAAATCCAGTGAAAGGTGGTGATCAGATGTGATAAAAATCACAACCAAAAAAACATGTAAAAATGTGACGTATTGAGGTGATTAAACATAAATGAAAATAACAGCACCATGTAATAACACACTGTGGTGAGCAAAAATGCAAACAAAAAATATCAATTATGCGTGATGCATGGATATTCAAATCCAGTGTCCCGTGAATAAAACGTAATGTTTATAATACTTGGGTGTAGCCACAATACTCAATGATTAGGGCAATAGTGCCACCTGTTGGATGGTCAGTAGACTGGTTGTAAATAGTCCTGTATAGTGTACAGTGAAGACGATCTGCAAAATCCTCAACTGTATAGGGTAGAGCTTCAAATCTTCAAACAGTAGACATGGGAACAATGGTAATGAATGGATACTCTTACCGAAACTGGTGGACCCTCTAACGCACCGTACGGTGGGAGGGTCGTCAGAGCTTGGTTAGACCGTCTGTCTCCCTGTTCCAGATATCCACAGAACGACAGTCCTGGACCGTGGTAATCCAAACTTTTGTTCCGTTGTCTTCGGGAGAAGCACTGAATAAAACTCCAGTTGTTGGAAATAGCTCAAACACCCCCAAGTATAAGGAGAAAAAAGAAAAGAGGAGAGGTGCTCCACATAGTGTAAAAAATTATTTATTTGGTAAAGCAAAAAACTTTCCAAATTTCACAAAAATGACAAAGTTCAATAAAAATCAGTAAAAAAGTCATGAAAACCAAGTAGAAAAATTCAAATTCAAAGTCACACATATATGGAAACAGCAACTGAACAAGATGTAAACAGTAGCAACTCCCACCCAGGGATGGGTGTATAGGAGTATATCCAAAAAATGCAGTGGAGATGCAAGGATCAATCACCCTACCGGTTTCGTCTGACAAAGACTTCAACTGGGGTATTCGATTGTCCCCCGCATCTCACCTGCATTAAATACCTTTTTGATCCGGTTCCGTGGTTACCCCCGCTCCTCCCGACACGCTGAATCGGCGTGCGCTCCAATAAACATATCCTATCCTCCTTTGCGTTCCATAGAACGTATATTAGAGAGGCGGGACATCCGGTTAGCGCATTCTCCTATCAAGAGAGAGGATCGTTGACTGTCCTCGTGTGCGCTCCAAAGACCGGATATAGGAAGGCGGGACTTCCGGTTAGTGAGCTCATCTGTCGAAACAGTGTCACTACCCCATGTCACTCCGTGTGGAAGGGTAAACACTGTGCCTGGCGCATCGCTGAAAAGGCCGATGCGTGTGCCTGGTGGCCGCGATGTCCGACAGGTACCCGCGATCGGCGGTGACAGCAGGGACATGGAGCTCTGTGTGTAAACACAGAGCTCCATGTCCTGTCAGGGAGAGAGGAGACCGATCTGTGTCCCTTGTACATAAGGACACAGCATCGGTCACCTCCCCCAGTCAGTCCCCTCCCCCCACACAGTTAGAACACACCCAGGGAATACATTTAACCCCTTCCTCACCCCCTAGTGTTAACCCCTTCACTGCCAGTCACATTTATACAGTAATTAGTGCATTTTTAAAGCACTGATCGCTGTATAAATGTGAATGGTCACAAAATTGCGTCAAAAGTGTCCGATATGTCTGTCGCAATATCGCAGGCCTGACAAAAAAAAAATCGCAGATCGCCGCCACTACTAGTAAAAATTTAAAAAAAAATCATAAATCTATCCCCTATTTTGTAGGTGCTATAACTTTTGCGCAAACCAATCAATATACGCTAAGGCCCCATACACACGATAGAATCCATCCGCTGAAAAATCCCAGCGAATGGGTTTCAGCGGATAGATCCTATGGTGTGTACACTCCAGCGGATCTGTTTCCGCGGATATATCTCCCCTGGGATGGATTCCAGCAGATCGAATATTTGCTGACATGCCAAACAAATCCATCTGCTGGAATCCATCCCAACGGATGGATCCGCTGGTCTGTATAGACTCACCGGATCCATCCGTCCGAAAAACCGTCGGGGATCGCCGTAACTCCTAATTTGCATACCCGACGCTGGTTTACGACGCAAACTCCCCCCAGCGGCGGCCGCGGTATTGCATCTTAAGATCCGACAGTGTAAAACAATTACACCTGTCGGATCTTATGGCTATCTATGCGTAACTGATTCTATGAATCAGTCGCATAGATAGAAACAGGGATACGACGGCGTATCAGGAGAAACGCCGTCGTATCCCTTTTGTGAATCTGGCCCATTGTGTTTTTTTTCTGTCTTTTTTTGTTTATAGCACAAAAAATAAAGATCGCAGAGATGATCAAATACCACCAAAAGAAAGAAAGCTCTATTTGTGGGAAAAAAATGAAAAAAATATAAATTTGGGTACAGTGTTGTATGACCGCGCAATTGTCATTCAAAATGCGTCAGCGCTGAAAGCTGAAAATTGGTCTGGGCACGAAGGGGGTTTAAGTGCCAAGTAATGAAGTGGTTAAATAATGCCCATTTCAATTTATAACAGGTGTGTTGGTGTTCTTGGGTCCAGGTAAGGGTGTGCCATCACAGGTGCAGGACAGAGGGACTGAGGTGCTACATGTTACAAAGACTAGTTTTATTTTAAATGTAGTTTTCTTCCAATAACTTTTTCGCATCTAAAGTAACAATTCTCCACTAGAGTCAGGAAAATTACATTGAGTACTGTACATTCTTTTAAATGTTGTTTTTTTATCTATACCTGGACGATTGCACATGAAGTGTACCATCATTAATATGAGCACCACTATGAACTGGTCGAGATGACTTTGCTCTATTACTCTGAGTTCCCTTGTGAAATGCTGTCCTTACTGGGAAATGTTTACTGAGGGCATCCTAACCTTCATTTCCTAATTCCTTAACGAGAGAATCTTTGGATTTATAATTGAATTACATTCTGCTGCTTTCATGCCATAATCGTGAATTACATGGTGAAAAGAAGGGTTCGCTTGCTGAAGGAGATGGATGATGGCTACAGCTGAAAATTTCAACCTTGATTACAAGTTTAACTGCTTGCCGACCGCTGCACACACTTATACGTCGACAGAATGGCACTCCTGGGCAGAAGGACGTATATATACACATCCCCTTTAAGGAAGCTGCATTGTGGACGCGCACGCGCCGTGGTTCCCGTGGACTCGAAAGCCGCGGGGATACCCGCGATCGTCTCACGGTGAGGGAGAACGGGGAGATGCTGATGTAAACAAGCATCTCTCCGCTCTGCCTAGTGACAATGGGCCAGATTCACGTAGAATTGCGGCCGTGTAACGTAACCCGTTTACGTTACACCGCCGCAAGTTTTCAGTGTAAGTGCCTGATCCACAAAGCACTTACCTGTAAACTTGCGGCGGTGTATCGTAAACACGTCCGGCGCAAGCCCGCCCAATTCAAATGGGGCGGGTACCATTTAAATTAGGCGCGCTCCCGCGCCGGACGTTCTGCGCATGCTCAGTTTCGAAATTCCCGCCGTGCTTTGCACAATGTGACGTCATTTTTTAGAACGGCGACGTGCGTAGCGACCATTCGTATTCCCGGACGTCTTACGCGAAAAAAATTGAAATTCGACTCGGGAACGACGGCCATACTTTAACATGGCTCGACTAAAGTTAAGCCATGTTAAAGCAGGTGTAAATTTGCGATGGGAAAAATTACTAGCGACGACGTAACGAGTGGAAAAACCTTCGTGGATCACCGTAAATCCTCATTTGCATACCCGACGCTGGAATACGACGCGAACTCCCCCCAGCGGCGGCCGAAGTATTGCATCCTAAGATCCGACAGTGTAATTCAATTACACCTGTCGGATCTTAGGGCTATCTATGCGGAACTGATTCTATGAATCAGTCACATAGATAGGACAGGAGATACGACGCTGTATCAGGAGATACGCCGTCGTATCTCCTCTGTGAATCTGGCCCAATGACACTAATCACCACTTCCTGTAATCGGAAGCAGTGATCAGCGTCTTGTCACACACAGCCCATCTCCCCTACAGTAAGAATCACTCACTAGGGCACACTTAACCCCTACAGCGCCACCTAGTGGTTAAACCCTTCCCTGCCAGTGTCATTCTCACAGTAGTCAATGCATTTTTATAGTACTGATCGCTGTAAAAATGACAATGGTCCCAAAAATGTGTCAAAAGTGTCCGATGTGTCCGCCATAATGTTGCAGTCCAGATAAAAATCACTGATTGCCGCCATTACTAGTAAAAAAAAAAATATGAATAAAAATGCCATAAAACTATCCCCTATTATGTAGACGCTATAACTTTTGCGCTTAAACGCTTATTGCGATTTTTTTTTTACCAAAAATATGCAGAAGAATATGTATCGGCCTAAACTGAGGAAAGAAAATGTTTTTTTTATATATTTTTGGGGTTATTCATTATAGCAAAAAGTACAAAATATAATTTTTTTTCAAAACTGTCGCTCTATTTTTGTTTATAGCGCAAAAAAAAACAAAAAAACGCAGAGGTGATCAAATACCACCAAAAGAAAGCTCTATTTGTGGGAACAAAAAAAGGACGTCAATTTTGTTTGGGAGCCACGTCGCACGACCGCGCAATTGTCATTTAAAGCGACGCAGTGCCGAAACGCAAAAAGTAGCCTGGTGTTCGACCAGTAAAATGGTCCGGGGCTTAAGGGAAAACATTCACTTAATCAATTTTTATTTTATATATATTTTTTTCCAATATATTTATAGTTTAAAATATGTTTAACCACTTCCCGCCCGGCCTATGGCCGATTTACGTCCGGGAAGTGGTTCTGAAATCCTGACAGGACAACCATGGAAGTCCTGCAGGATTTCATGCCGCGCGCGCCCATGGGGGCGATCGGTGATGCGGGGTGTCAGTCTGACACCCTGCATCACCGATCTCGGTAAAGAGCCTCCGGCGGAGACTCTTTACCACGTGATCAGCCGTGTCCAACCGCGGCTGATCACGATGTAAACAGGAAGAGCCGTTGATGGCTCTTCCTCACTCGCGTCTGACAGACGCGAGTAAAGGAGAGCCGATCGGCGGCTCTCCTGACAGGGGGGGTTCGCGCTGATTGTTTATCAGCGCAGCCCCCCCTCGGATCGCCACACTGGACCACCAGGGAAGCCCACCCTGGCAACAGTGAGGCGTATCTCATTTTAAGAATGAGCGCAAAGATACGACGGCGCACATTCGGACTTACGACGGCGTATCTACTGATACGCCGTCGTAAGTCTCTCTGAATCTGGCCCATAGTTTGCTTATAGCAGTGCATTACATCGCTATAAGCAAGCATTTTACTGAATGAAAATGATTAAATCAGTCTGTTTTATTGTGATTGGTCAAAGCTTATCACATGGTTCAGATGGGCTGTGAATGGCCCTGTCTCTACAATGTGATGAAATTGACCAATTACAGCTAGCAACACAGCCGTACACATTGGATGGGATAAAAAAAATCCATCCATTGTGTACAACAGTCATGTGACCTGCTGTTCACGTCACAGTGGTCACATGGTACCAGAAGCAAGCCCGTACGTGCCAGTTCGTGCTGCTGTATGGCTACCCAGGGTGTGTTCCAGGAGGGCTTTGTATGACGTCAAATCAGATTGACGAGAGGCCTGTCCCGACATCATTCTGCCATAGGCCGGGCGGGAAACGGTTTAAGTCAATTTAAGGGTCAATTTACACCAGTCAGTCATGCAGAACGCCACACAGCATCGCAACATGCCATGCTGAAAAAATGTTTTACTTTTTTACAGCACACACCACTGTAATGCAATACTGTGAAATTACTGCAGAAAATAAGGCAATTTGGGACTGTGCTGAGTAACCCTACACAGCTCAGCCCAACACAAATGGTGTCAGGGCCTAATGCCGCGTACACACCATCGTTTTCTGCGATGGAAAAATGCGACGCTTTATGTGCTTTAAAAAAACGTCATTTTTCAAACTTCAATTTGAACAACGACGTAGCATACACACCATCGCTTTTTCACAACGCTCTAGCACAGCGCAGTTCCGTCAATCACGCACGACGTCACTATAAAGGGTCGTTTCCATGCGGAAGACGGCCTCTTTTGCTGATATCGTGTTGCTGCGTGTTAGTAAAAGTTTGGTGAGATACGATTCGTGATTTTCAGTGACTGTGCTTTAAATTTCGTTTTCTTGTCTATAAGCTGAAAAACACCTTAACGAATGTGCTGATTCCATTCTGAACAGTCGTTTTACATGAATGAGCGCTGCCGTCTCCTAACTTGCTTCTGAGCATGCGCGGGCTTAAATCGACGTTTTTACGTACACACGGTCAATGTTTAGAACACAGAAAACGACGTCGGCCAAAAACGACACATAAAATTGAAGCATGCTTCAATTTTTTTCTGTCGTTTTTTAGAAGACATAAAACGACGTTTTTGCCCACACACGGTCAATTAAATTGACGTTTTTGAAAATGACGTTTTTTTCCATCGCAGAAAACGATGGTGTGTACGCGGCATAAAAGTACATGTGCATCTAAAACTACCAGTGTTGTAACTCCGGTAAAGAAAAGGGTAAAAGTGGAAAAATAATAGATTAAAGCGGGAGTTCACCCGAAAAACAATTTTTAACATTAGATTGATGCTCATTTTGTGAAGGGGAATCGGGTGTTTTTTTTTAAATCGAAGCCGTACTTACCGTTTTAGAGATAGATCTTCTCCGCCGCTTCCGGGTATGGTCTTTGGGACTGGGCGTTCCTATTTGAGAGGCTTCCGACGGTCGCATACATCGCGTCACGAGTAGCCGAAACAAGCCGAACATCGGTGCGGCTCTATACGGCGCCTGCGCACCGACGTTCAGCTACTTTCGGAAAATCGTGACGCGCTGTATGCGACCGTCGGAAGCCTGTCGAAAGCCTGTCAATCAAATAGGAACGCCCAGTCCCGCAGCCCATACTCGGAAGCGGCGGAGAAGATCTATCTCTAAAACGGTAGGTACTGCTTCGATTTAAAAAAAAACACCCGATTCCCCTTCACAAAACGAGCCTCAATCTAATGTTAAAAATTGAGTTTTTGGGTCAACCTCCACTTTAAATAAACACAAACTGCAATGGTAATGCTGTGACAGACCGGGGTTAATTTACTAATACTGGAGAGTTCAAAAACTGGTGCAGCTCTGCATAGAAACCGATCGGCTTTTAGTTTTTTTTGTCAAAGCTTAATTGAACAAGTTGGAGGTAGAAGCTGACTGGCTAACGTGTAGAGCTCCACCAGATTTTGCATTCTCATGTTTTAGTACAGGGGTCTCCAAACATTCTAAACAAAGGGCCGGTTTATTGTCCTTCAGACTCTTGGAGGGCCAGATTTTGGCCAGCGGGGGTGGAAATGTTCCTGACATCAGTGGGACTAAACATCTGGTATTAGGGGGAGGAATAGTGCCCCATTGTTTGTATCATAGGGAGGAATAGTGCCCCATTAGTGGTGTTAGTGGGAGAAATGGTGCTTCACTGTCGGTGTCAGATGGCAGAATAAGTGTCTTGTATCGGTGGAAGAGATATTGCCCCAAGGGCCAGATAAAGGCAAGCAAAGGGCCGCATCTGGCCCTCGGGCCGCAGTTTGGAGACCACTGTTTTAGTAAATCAACCCCACTGTGTCATATATTACATTTTTTATTTTACTATTATAATCTACTGTACAGATGCAAAATAATAGAACTTACCCAAGTTGCTCAAGTTTATCCCGTTACAGTCTACATGGTCCAACCCTTCATGCTAGTTACATAAAGTAAACTTTTGAGAACTTTCTTATTCTTGAACTTCTGCACTTGCACATCCTTTAGTATTTTATTATAGGAATAACAGAATACATATGAATCATAATCAATTTTTTTGTTTTAGTTATTCTTTCTTAAGCTATCCATCAGTTGCCTGTCGGGGCCTGAAATATTAATGAAATGTGATGACCTCTTTATCTTCATTTTCTAAATGAAACCATGGGCCTAAGAAATACAGAAAGCCGTTTTTTTTTGTTTTTTTTTATTAATGTTGGAAGTTTTCTTTTCTGTGAAATGCAATAATTTTTGGAATGTTTTTACATTCTATGCAGAGCTTTCTCTTATATGTTAGGCCCCGTACACACGACCAAACATGTATGCTGAAACTGGTCCGCGGGCCAGTTTCAGCATACATGTTTGGTCGTGTGTAGGCGCGAGCGGGCCGAATTCCAGCAAACATTTGCCCGCTGGGCCTTTTCCCAGCAGACAAATATTCCTGGACGTGTTTTAAAACCGTTCGCTGGAATCCTGCCCGCTCGGACATGTACGGTCGTCAGTACAGACCTACCGTACATGTCCAGGCGCCCGCCGTCCCTCGCATGCGTCGAATGACTTTGACGCATGCGTGGAAGCCTTTAAATGGCAGGCCCGCCCACGTCTCCGCGTCATCGCCGCGTCATCGTCGCGGCGATGACGCGGACACGCCCCGCGTAATGTTTACACGCGGACTTCTGTACGATGGTGTGTACAACCATCGTACAGAAGCCCTCTGGCAGACATGTACGGTGAAAACGGTCCGACGGACCGCTTTCACCGTACATGTTTGTTCGTGAGTACCCGGCCTAACAGTTCAAGGTTCACTTAACCACTTACCCCCCGGAACATATTGCTGCCTAAAGACCAGAGTACTTTTTGCGATTCGGGACTGCGTCGCTTTAACAGACAATTGCGCGGTCGTGCGACGTGGCTCCCAAACAAAATTGGCGTCCTTTTTTTCCCACAAATAGAGCTTTCTTTTGGTGGTATTTGATCACCTCTGCGTTTTTTATTTTTTGCGCTATAAACAAAAATAGAGCGACAATTTTGAAAAAAATGAATATTTTTTACTTTTTGCTGTAATAAATATCCCCCAAAAATATATAAAAAAACAGTTTAGGCCGATACGTATTCTTCTACATATTTTTCGTTAAAAAAATCGCAATAAGCGTTTATTGATTGGTTTGCGCAAAAGTTATAGCGTTTACAAAATAGGGGGTATTTTTATGGCATTTTTATTAATATTTTTTTTACTAGTAATGGCGGCGATCAGCGATTTTTTTTTTCGGTATTGCGACATTATGGCGGACACTTCGGACATTTTTGACACATTTTTGGGACCATTGGCATTTTTATAGCGATCAGTGCTATAAAAATGCATTAGATTACTATAAAAATGCCACTGGCAGTGAAGGGGTTAACACTAGGGGGCGGGGAAGGGGTTAAGTATGCCTGGGTGTGTTCTTACTGTGGGGGGGGGGGGGTGGCCTCACTAGGGGAAACACTGATTTTCTGTTCATACATTGTATGAACAGAAAATCAGCATTTCCCCTGCTGACAGGAACGAGAGCTGTGTGTTTACACACACAGCTCCCGTTCCCCGCTCTGTACCGAGCGATCGCGTGTGCCCGGCGGCGATCGCGCCCGCCGGGCACACGCACGGGAGTCGGGGGCGAGCGGGGAGCGCGCGCGCGCGCCTCCGGCGGCGCGCACGCGCCCCCTAGTGGCGGCTATACGATAGGACGTATAGCTACGGGCTCTCGCCCAGGAGAGCCGACCTGCCGCCGTATAATGACGGTGCGCGGTCGGCTACTAGTTAAAGTGTTACTAAACCAAGGAGCATGCATTTACTATACAGTGGAACCTCGGATTATGAGCATAATCCGTTCCAGGAGAATGCTCGTAATCCAAAGTACTCGCATATCAAAGCGAGTTTTGCCATGGAAACTAAAATAATTTGTTCCGCATTGACTTCAATGGGAAGCGATACCGCATGTGGCCAGAGGCGTGGGGGTGTCGAAGAGCCTCGGAAATGGCCAAAAGGCCAGAGGACACTTCGTCTGACCTCGGCAAACCTCGGGAAAACTTCCTACCCGAGATTTGTCGAGGTCAGCGTGCTGTCCATGGGCCTTTCTGGCGCTGATCGACTGTGACCGACCGCGTTTGGCTCTGCTCAGCTCCGGCGCCCCTCCACCTCAGGCCAAAAGCGGTACTGCACAACGCTTCGGCCTAAATCATGTTCGTTTTGCGTGACAACATTCGCAAACCGAGTCACGATTTTTTTAAAAACAGTGTTCGTATTGCAAAACGCTTGTTAACCGCGTTACTCGCAATCCGAGGTTCCACTGTATCTGGTCTCCCACAGTACGCAGTACATAGAAATGCAATTATTTTAGTAAATATAAACTGCTAAAAAAAATCTCATCAGCAGAAAATAGCAGTCTTATGACTTCTATCAGTTCCTGATTAAGCTTGTAGGAGGAGTTGTCATACTGCACTGAGTTGTCCTATCAGGATGCAGGACCCCTAAGCCTGTGTCTGGACACTGCTGATTGGCCCTGTGATGATCAAATGCACCCTCCCAAGCAAAAAATAAATAAAAATCTCTCTAGCAATAAACACCAAAACTGAGCATGTGCAGCCTGACTCCAAAGGCTCTGTCTTATCTGGACATGTTCTGGAGGCAATGGAAGAAGAGGAGGATCTGTGCATACAGGATCAAACCGCCTTTTTGCACAATGCAGAGGATTAACCACTTAGGCTCTGTAGTGAGTATAACAAGCATGCTTTACTGAATATACAGACTGTTTTTTACTGTTGTGGGTTTAGTAACATTTTAAATTAGGAGGAATATGTATGTTTGAGACATAACTCCCATTGCTTCCCTATTGCATATATATTGACCACTACAAATCTTAGAATTGCCAGACCTAAACACTGTCATGTTGGGAGGGTGGGGATATCATCAACCTTGTCAAAGCTCTGATACCATCCTACACAAGGCTAACACATAGGCCCGGATTCAGATAGGAGATACGACGGCGTATCTCCTGATACGCCGTCGTATCTCTGAGTCCGGCCGTCGTATCTATGCGCCTGATTCAGAGAATCAGTTACGCATAGATATCCCTAAGATCCGACAGGTGTAAGTGTCTTACACCGTCGTATCTTAGGCTGCATTTTCTGGCTGCCCGCTAGGTGGCGCTTCCGTTTGTTTACGCGAGGAATATGCAAATTACTATTTACGCCGATTCAGAAACGAACGACCGCCCGGCGCTTTTTTTTTACGTCGTTTGCGTTCGGCTTTTTTCGGCGTATAGTTACCCCTGCTATATGAGGCGTAGCTAATGTTAAGTATGGCCGTCGTTCCCGCGACGAAATTTGAAATTTTTACGTTGTTTGCGTAAGTCGTTCGCAAATACGGCTGGACGTAATTTACGTTCACGTCGAAAGCATGACGATTTGCCGACGTCATTTGGAGCATGCGCACTGGGATATGTCCACGGACGGCGCATGCGCCGTTCGTTGAAAACGTCAAAAACGTGGGGTCAGTACTATTTTACATAGTACACGCCCCCAACCAGCCTATTTTGAATTAGGCGGGCTTACGCCAGTCCAGTTACACTGCGCCGCCGTAAGTTTAAGCGCAAGTTGTATGTGAATACACAACTTGCTGCTCAAACTTACGGCGGCGTAGTGTATCTGAGATTCGCTACGCCCGCCTAAAGATAGGCAAAGCTCTCTGAATCCGGGCCACAGTGTTCTGACAGAAAAAAAAGTGTAGCAATGGACCGGGGGAAGGTTAGTAAGACAGAGTAGACTGCCATTCAGTACAGAGTGTGAGAGTCTCCTTAATCATCCAACTGTAGCCGCTGAGGGTATCCCCCACCTATGTGAAGCAAGTAAGCCAATGGGGAGGGGAATGAGCTGGTTACAGAAGGTTCTGCACAACTTAAAACATGGCATAGGTGGCTTCTAATACCATGCAAAGTGTGCCTGTTTGCAGAATAACAAAAATGGGCATGAAAGGAGAAGAGAGCAAGCTGTTCCCTAGGTTTGAGCGAACAGGGCCCATTTATACATAGCTGTCATTCTTCTGGGAAACTTGTTGGACATTGGCTTAATCTGATCTCCTGTAGTTGGTGATATGGATCCTGTAAGTGACAGTGCTGAAGGTCCCTTCTTTAGCATTCCTGTTAGTTTATGTGATATATTGACAAGTTCTCAGCCAATAAAGAGTTCCCTAAATTTAGAGTGCTCACTTTGTATCCAGTATGATACCTCCTCCTTCAGACTTTGCTTCAGACTTTGCTTCCCCAATGGTGGCACCAGATTTTTACTCCTCACCCCAAAATACAACAGTAGCCAATAAGCTACAGCTTACTACTGTGAGCTAGTGAGGAGTTATTGCCAGCATCCCAGCACTGCTCAGGTATGATAGTGGCTTTACTGTTACCATACCACTAAACTTTCTGCACTGCCTGGGTGTGTGACCTCCTCCTTCTGGCTGACTTTGATCGTCTGTTGTGCTGCTCCTCCATCTAATGGGATGTTTAGGTGTCAACCTTGCTAAACTTTGGCACATTTTATGTCAGGGTTAGAGTTGCCCTTCTGCAGGTGGGGCAATGCCTCAGTAGTTGAATATTGGTCCCAAAGATCGGGCTTGCACTGGGGTCCCTTGGTGACTCTATCCACCACTGACCAGAAATGGTAACCAACTACTGTACATGTATCTACCCAAAAAAACAGACCAGTAAAGCCTGGTACACACGATGGCCCGGATTCAGATAGAGATACGACGGCGTATCTCCTGATACGCCGTCGTATCTCCTGATACGCCGTCGTATCTCTGAGTTCCGTCGGTCGGATCTATGCGGCTGATTCATAGAATCAGGTTCCGCATAGATCTCCCTAAGATCCGACAGGTGTAAGTGACTTACACCGTCGGATCTTAGGCTGCATTTCCAGGCCGGCCGCTAGGTGGCGTTTCGTTTTTTACACGCGCCGAATATGCAAATGAGGATTTCCACCGATTCAGAAACGAATGCCCGCCCGTTGCTTTTCTTTTATGTCACTTGCGTTCGGCTTTTTCCGGCGTATAGTTACCCCAGCTATGTGAGGGGTATCCTATGTTAAGTATGGCCGTCGGTCCCGCGCCGAGTTTTGAATTTTTTTACGTCGTTTGCGTAAGTCGATTCAGAAAAGAGCTGGACGCAAGTTACGCTCACGCCGAAACCAATGACGTCCTAGCGACGTCATTTGGAGCAATACACGCTGGGAAAATTCGCGGACGGCACATGCGCTGTTCGATCGGCGCGGGGACGCGCCTGATTTAAATTGTAGACGCCCCCTAGCCGCGGAATTTGAATTCCGCCGGGGGATTTACGATACGCCGCTTAAAAACTTCGGCCGGCGGATCGTAAATCAGATAGGTTACGCGGATCTAAAGATCCGCTAACCTATCTGAATCCGGCCCAATGAGATTATTAGATGATTAATTGTCCATTTTATTTTTTTGCATGCTAGTCTCATATTGAAAATAAAGAGGTTACTAAAGTTACGAAAATTTTCATAGACTGGAAAATATTAAGTGATGATGATTGTTTTTCTATAGTATTTTTGGATGAAAACTGTACTCATTAAACTTATTACGATTTGGTATCGTACAAAAAAACTGTTCATGCTTGACCCATCGGATAATTTCACACAACCTGTCCTGATCAGCTCTCGAAAGCTGTGTACTAACGATCAGCTTATCGTACGATCGCATAGAAAGCGGCATATTTGTAGGATTTTCTGATTGCGTGTACTAGGCTTAAGAGTTTAAAACAGGATGTTATTGCTATTCTTTACTGCAGGTAGATAATGTCACTTTAGATGATATGAACAGCAGTGAGTATATACAGTATAGATGATTTTCTCAATGGAGATCAAGTGCTGCAGCCTGCAAGGGCCATTACACAATACAATATTGATTAGATAAATACAGCAAAACAGTTTAATAGCAGCTCAACAGCACAAATAGATCCGATAAGGGAAGAACAGCCCGGAAAAAAACAAACAATGGCTGGCTTAGTGAAAACGTGTCTTAAAGTGGAGTTCCACCCATTTTTTTATGTTTGTCTGTGCTGCATGCCCTAATCTCATAGTGTTCAGAATGGACAATTTTTATTTATTTTGTTGCTTGTAAATACCTTTATTTTGTAGTCCTTCATTACTTCCTCCTCCTTATTAGCCTAGGCTATTAAGTCACAAGGCTATTCGCAAGGGTTTCTGGGATAGGCATCATGTATCCCAGTAGTCCTTGCAAATAGCCTATTTGCATAGAGAAGGGGCGGCAACTTCCTCTGACACTCCCGTTGCTATGGAAACCTGACTGAAACCTATTACATCGCTTGTGCAGCACTGAGCATGTGCGAGATCTGCAAGGCTGAAATCCAGGGAGTCATACAGTCTGGCTTCATGATGCCCACACTTAAGATGGCCACGGTCTATTTCTAGATTATAAACTAACTAAATGCTCTAACAACCTAACAAAACGGACCTTAGTTTACAGACTAACTTTACTAGACTACATTAAGCTTGTGTATTACAGGGGTATTTATATTTAAAAAGTGAAATTGTGGCCGGAACTCCGCTTTAACCAAAAAACAAAAATGTAGTATACAGTAATTCAGCACACAAATGATTTTATTTTTTCTTTATTTTCATCTGGTGATCCTGCTAATAATTCACTTCCTGTTCTAGGGTCTCACTGTAGGAAGAGACTATAGAATGCATCCCCCCTCCTCTTCTTCATAACATGGGGAGGCGTTTTCTAGCCGACAAAGACAGCTGAGACCCATATAACTGCCAAGAGTGCAACAGAGAGAAAAAGCACTGAAAGTTATCAGATCAAAGATTTCTGTCAGGATTGGATTGAAGAGTCAAAAAGCTCTAAATCTGATTTTGTAGGCAAGATGGATGAGAGTATCATAAAAAAAAAATATTTTATTAACAACGAATCATTTACAAACAAATCAAGTAGGAAAGATTGAAAAAACATACATTTAACACAAAAAATACATATAAAAAATTGTGTAAATAGGAGGTTGACACCAAATGGACAGCTGTGAGCCCCTGTGCTTCAACACGTTTCACTATTTTGCTTCGTCAGGACACACTCTGGAATTGTTGGAAGGAACAGGTCTCACTACAGTATCTTGTCAGCACAAGATTATCCCCATATGGGAGACTCCAAAATGGACCTCAAGGCTCATCATATGGAGAAGGAAGAAGAAAAGATATTCTACCGATGCTAGCGGCCAAATATGTAGCAAAGGAGCAAAAGTGTTTCTTCATACATGGTTTATTGCACAGTATTATACATCAGAAATGCATGGTAAGCACCAGGACGATTAAGGAAGGGGAGGGGAAGGGAGGTGGTATATCCAAAGCCTTTTAAACTGTGTTTGGTTCGTAATGTCAGAGACTTGAAAATTCACCCATTTAGACAAATATAAATATAATGGGCCAGATTCAGGTACATTTGCGTATCTTTGTGCCGGCGTAGCGCATCTCATATGCGCTACGCCGACGTAACATTGAGAGGCAAGCTGAGTATTCACAAAGCACTTGCTCCCATATTTACGCCAGCGTAACGTAAATAGGCCCGCGTAAGCCTGCCTATAATTCAAAGTAGGCAGGTAGTGGGCGTGTTGTATTAAAATGAATCGTGACCCCATGTAAATGCATGGCCGTATGAACGTAACCTACACCCATTTACGTACGACTTATGTAAACAACGTAAAATACGCCGCTGTTCCCGCGCCCATACCTTAACATGACTTACCCCTGCTTTAGGTGGGATAACTTTACGCCGGACGTACGCCTAACGTAAACGGCGTAGCTTACAGCGACGGGCGCAAGCTCGTTCGTGAATCGGCGTATCTAGGTAATTTACATATTCAATGCGTAAGTCAACGGAAGCGCCCCTACTTACGTCGGTCGGATGGAGCCAGAATTCAGGCGTATCTGGTTTTAAGAATACAACGCATAGATACGACTGCGCATACTAGAACTTACGCGGCGTATAAGAAGATACGTCGGCGTAAGTCGTTCCTGAATCTGGCCCAATAGGTCTTATCAATATGGGTAACAGCCTAACCTATCTCTATCAAAGAAAGGTGCGGCTGCATGGGGTCCAGGACTCTATTAGGACAGGCATGGATGGAGTAAGATTCAGTGTACCCCCCAGGAAGGCATTAATCACCTGGTTGATGCCTTTTTGGGGGGGTACACTGAATCTTACATCTTTTTAATCTTTCCTACTTGATTTGTTTGTAAATGATTCATTGTTAATAAAATATATATTTTTTTTTTTATTA
This sequence comes from Rana temporaria, assembly GCF_905171775.1. NCBI lineage: Eukaryota > Metazoa > Chordata > Amphibia > Anura > Ranidae > Rana > Rana temporaria. Next base: position 433,928,095 of record NC_053492.1, read on the forward strand.
TACTCTCGTCCATCTTGCCTACAAAGTCCGATTTAGAGTCTTTTGACTCTTCATTTTCTTCATACGGATGTGGCTTCATGAGTGTTGTTCTATTTTTTGCATGTCCTAAAACTTCCTTACCCCGTATGAATAAATATAAGATGCCTGTATTTATCTCATGATAACCCCCAAATCAGTCTGAGATCTTCCATCCTTTGACATTTGGAATCCGTGTAATACATGTAATGAAAACTTTATATTCGTAATTCATTCCTAACATAATATATTATTGAAATGTAAAAGATGAATATGCAAAAATAAAATAAATGTTATTATCATTCCTGCTCGACTCTGAATTGCAATTTAGTCCCAGAGAAATTAATTGTGATGCTTTCTAGAAATAAGAAATTTGCAATTTAATAGAGTAAATCGCCCAGAAGCAAACCACAGTGTGCCTACTCAATTCTGCCCACATATATAACTTATACAGAAAAATAAATATCACGCTGACATATTTTATTTATCTCCTAAGTATACAGAGGCAGAAATTTCTGCAGAAGTCTTATGCCGCGTACACACCATCGTTTTCTGCGATGGAAAAATGCGACGCTTTATGTGCTTTAAAAAAACGTCATTTTTCAAACTTCAATTTGAACAACGACGTAGCATACACACCATCGCTTTTTCACAACGCTCTAGCACAGCGCAGTTCCGTCAATCACGCACGACGTCACTATAAAGGGTCGTTTCCATGCGGAAGACGGCCTCTTTTGCTGATATCGTGTTGCTGCGTGTTAGTAAAAGTTTGGTGAGATACGATTCGTGATTTTCAGTGACTGTGCTTTAAATTTCGTTTTCTTGTCTATAAGCTGAAAAACACCTTAACGAATGTGCTGATTCCATTCTGAACAGTCGTTTTACATGAATGAGCGCTGCCGTCTCCTAACTTGCTTCTGAGCATGCGCGGGCTTAAATCGACGTTTTTACGTACACACGGTCAATGTTTAGAACACAGAAAACGACGTCGGCCAAAAACGACACATAAAATTGAAGCATGCTTCAATTTTTTTCTGTCGTTTTTTAGAAGACATAAAACGACGTTTTTGCCCACACACGGTCAATTAAATTGACGTTTTTGAAAATGACGTTTTTTTCCATCGCAGAAAACGATGGTGTGTACGCGGCATTAGGCTGCATACACACGATCGGTCATAACCGATGAAAATGGACTGAAGGACCATTTCATCGGTTAACCGATGAAGCTGACTGATGGTCTGATGCGCCTACACACCATCGGTTAAAAAAACGATCGTGTCAGAACATGGTGATGTAAAAAAACACGACGTGCTGAAAAAAACGAAGTTCAATGCTTCCAAGCATGCGTCAACTTGATTCTGAGCATGCGCGGGTTTTGAGCCGATGCTTTTGCATACTAACGATCGGTTTTGACCTATCGGTTAGGTGTCCATCGGTTCAATTTTAAAGCAGGTTCTCTTTTTTTTGACCAAAGGATAACTGACCGATGGGCCCCACACACGATCGGTTTGGACCGATGAAACGGTCCTTCAGTCCGTTTTCATCGGTTTGGACCGATCGTGTGTACGCGGCCTTAGTGCAGAAATCGCAATGCAGGAAAAATAAAAAATTGTGGGAAGGGGGTCTCCTAGTGTCCAGGTTGTTAAGCAAGTTCCTCAACTTAAAGCGGGGGTTCACCCGTACATAACACTTTTTACCCTTAGATGGATGCTCGTTTTGTCTAGGGGAATCGGCTAGTTGTTTTAAAATATGAGCTGTACTTACCCGTTTTCGAGATGCATCTTCTCCGCCGCTTCTGGGTATGGGCTGCGGGACTGGGCGTTCCTATTTTTATTGACAGTCTTCCGAGAGGCTTCCGACGGTCGCATCCATCGCGTCACGATTTTCCGAAAGAAGCCGAACGTCGGTGCGCAGGCGCAGTATAGAGCCGCACCGACGTTCGGCTTCTTTCGGCTACTAGTGACGCGATGGATGCGACCGTCGGAAGCCTCTCGGAAGACTGTCAATCAAGAAGGAACGCCCGCTCCCGAAGACCCATACCCGGAAGCGACGGAGAAGATGCATCTCGAAAACGGTAAGTACAGCTCATATTTTAAAACAACTAGCCGATTCCCCTAGACAAAACGAGCAGGAATCTAAGGGTAAAAATTGTTTTATGGGTGAACTCCCGCTTTAAGGCAGGGCCTTCCTACATCGACAGCTTTACCAGTGTAGCGAGGTCCCAGGCCTCCTTTGATCTAATGAGAACCTCCAGGGCTAAATTAATGAAGAAGTTTTATTTTGTACATTTTTTATTGGATATGTTTTATAGCAGAAAGTAAAACATATATATTTTTTTCAAAATCGTGAGTCATTTTTTGTTTATAGCGCAAACAATTAAAAACCACAGAGAAGATCAAATACCACCAAAAGAAACCTCTGTTTGTAAAAAAAAAAAAAAAGGAAATTCATTTTATTTGGGTACAGCGTCGCACGACCATGCAAGTGTCAGTTAAATGAATGCAGTGCCGAATCGGAAGAAAATGGCCTGGTGATGAAGGGAGGTAAACCTTGCGGAGCTGAAGTGGTTAAGGGTATGTTAATACAGGTTCACATTAAGTTTTGATTACTGTAGCATTTTTAGTAGTACATTTTCATAATCACGGCTCACCATAGTGGTTGTTGCCCACAACAGGATCAGTAAAGCAGTATAATCATTAGAGGATAGTTTAAATAATAGGGAACATTAAACTGAACTCTTCTCTGAATATGGAGTCTGCACGTCTTTTCCATCACATTCAATCAAATACAATCACGAAGCTGAGAGTAAACAATTATAATCAAAGCTTGCATGTCTGGGAAGGAAAAAAAATCAGGTACTTGCGTAACCCAGATTAAACATTAATGACTCCGTAAGGAATGATAATAACGTTACTATGAACACAAGACTCATAGATACGACATACCGCCGTCATACATTGTGGATTACCGATCATTATATTGGATCATTTTCTGTCATCCTAATATAACTAATAAAGGAAATATTAACCACTTGACCTCTGGAAGATTTACCCTCCCCCTTTCATAACCAGGCCATTTTTTGTGATAAGGCACTGCGTTACTTTAACTCACAATTGTGCGATCATGCAACGCTGTACACAAATTAAAGTTATACCATTTTTCTCCCACAAATTGAGTTTACTTTTGGTGGTATTTGATCACCCCTGTGTTTTAATTTATTGTGCTATAAACAACACAATACTGAAAATGTTAATATTATATATACAGGGGCAGATCCACAAAGCGAGTACGCCGGCGTATCTACTGATACGCCGGCGTACTTTCAAATTTCCTGCGTCGTATCTTTGTTTTGAATCCTCAAAACAAGATACAACGGCATCTGGGTTAGATCCGACAGGCGTACGTCTTCATACGCCTTCGGATCTAAGATGCAATTCTTCGGCGTCCGCTGGGTGCCGTTCCCGTCTTTTTTCGCGTTGAGTATGCAAATTATCTATTTCCGACGATCCACGAATGTACGAGCGGCTGTTGTATTCTTTTACGTCGTCTCTAGTTGGCTTTTTTCGGGGTATAGTTAAAGCTGCTATTTGGTGGCGTACGCAATGTTAAGTATTACCGTCGTTCCCGCGTATAATTAAAAAAAATTATTTCGTTTGCGTAAGTCGTACGTGAATCGGGCTGGACGTAATTTACGTCCATGTCAAAACAATGACGTCCTTGCGATGTCATCTAACGCAATGCACGGCGGGAAATTTAGGGACGGCGCATGCGCAGTTCGTTCGGTGCGGGGACGCGCTTCATTTAAATGAAACATGCCCCCCCTATTCGCCAATTTGAATTAGGCGCCGTTACGCCGCGAGAGATGCACTACGCCGCCGTAACTTACGGCGCAAATTCTTTGTGGATTCAAAGCAAAAAAAGTAAGTTACAGCGGCGTAGCGTATCTCTAATACGCTGCGCCCATGCAATTGTTTGTGAATCTGCCCCACAGTAAATATATATCATTTTTTTTTTCCCTGCTATAAAACATATCCAATAAAAAAATAAAAAATAATTAAATTATTCATAAATGTAGGGCAATATGTATTCTGCTACATATTTTTGGCAAAAAAATAAATCCCAATAAGCGTATATTGATTGGTTTGCACAAAAGTTATACCGTCTACAAACCAAGGTATATATACTGGAATTGTTATTTATTTTTATACAAGTAATGGTGGCGATCAGCTACTTAGAACGGGACTACAATATTGCAGCGGCCAGTCGGATGCTAACTGATGCCCCGTACACACGATCACTTTTCGGCATGAAAAAAAAATGACGTTTTTCCAACTTCATCATTAAAAATGATGTTGCCCACACACCATCGTTTTTGAAAAATGAAAGCGACGGCACTCTAAAGGGGAAGTTCTATTCGCCTTGAGGCTGCTTTTAGCTGGTTACTTGTTAGTAAAAGACGATTCGTGCTTTTTTGTCTGTTACAGCGTGATGAATGTGCTTACTCCATTATGAATGGTAGTTTTACCTCCCGTCTCATAACTTGCTTCTGGGCATGTGCGGGTTTAAAACGTCGTTTTTGATCATTTTTGACAACACAAAAAACGACATTTTGAAAAACGACATAAAAAATTGAAGCATGTTCGATTTTTTTTTTTGTCGTTTTTCAGAAGATGGAAAACGATGTGGAGCCCACACACGGTCATTTTAAATGACGTTTTTAAAAATGTAATTTTATTTCATCACAAAAAACGACCGTGTGTGGCACTTTTGACAATTTTTGGGGACCAGTGACACTAATACAGTGATCAGTGCTAACAATACACACTGTCACTGTACTAATGACACTGGCTGGGAATGGCGTTAAACATTAGGGGCGATCAAAGGGTTAACTGTGTGCCATGCCTGTGTTTTACTGTACTATGGGGTTGATTTACTAAAGGGAAATCCACTCTGCACTACAAGTGCTTTGCAAGTTCACTTGTAAGTGCAGTCGCAGTAGATTGCTGTAGATCTGAGGTGAAGCTCTGAAATTAGGGGAAGCTCTGCTGATTTTATCATCCAATCATGTGCAAGCAAAAATTGAGGTTTTTTTTTCCCTTGCATGTCCCCCCTCAGATCTATAGCGACTGCACTTGAAAGTGCACTTGTAGTGCAAAGTGGATTTGCTGTAAATAACCCGCTATGTGTGTTTTCTCTGGGAAGTGATGAATTCTATTCCCTGCTCTTCAGGGACACTAAATATATCCCTTCCCCCCTGTCAGAATGGAGATCTGCCTTGTTTACATAGGCAGATCTCAGTTCTGTGTCTCTGTCTGATGATCGGTGGGTGTTGGCGGACATTCAGGGCCCGACAACCACAGATTGGCTTCTGTTGTGAGTAATCACAGCAGAAGTGGGCAGCCGGCAGTATGCGCCCCCAGGCGGAAGTGCAGAATCACGATCCTAATCCAGAATTTCCACGATTCATGTAAACAGCGCAGAGCCGTTCTCCTGCTCACAGCTGTAAATAAAAAGAGACGACGCGCGGCGGGGAATAGCAGCTATTCAAATGAAAGCTGTTATGTTCCCTGGCCTGAGCGCCGATCAGCTAGACGGCGGGGGAGACATGGCTGCATATGGGGGGGGGGAGACATGGCTGCATATGGGGGGGAGACATGGCTGCATATGGGGGGGAGTCATGGCTGCATATGGGGGGGAGACATGGCTGCATATGGGGGGGGAGTCATGGCTGCATATGGGGGGGAGTCATGGCTGCATATGGGGGGGATACATGGCTGCATATGGGGGGGAGACATGGCTGCATATGGGGGGGAGACATGGCTGCATATGGGGGGGGAGACATGGCTGCATATGGGGGGGGGAGACATGGCTGCATATGGGGGGGGAGACATGGCTGCATATGGGGGGGAGACATGGCTGCATATAGGGGGGAGACGTGGCTGCATATGGGGGGGGGAGACATGGCTGCATATGGGGGGGAGACATGGCTGCATATGGGGGGGAGTCATGGCTGCATATGGGGGGGAGACATGGCTGCATATGGGGGGGGAGTCATGGCTGCATATGGGGGGGAGTCATGGCTGCATATGGGGGGGATACATGGCTGCATATGGGGGGGAGACATGGCTGCATATGGGGGGGAGACATGGCTGCATATGGGGGGGGAGACATGGCTGCATATGGGGGGGGGAGACATGGCTGCATATGGGGGGGGGAGACATGGCTGCATATGGGGGGGGAGACATGGCTGCATATGGGGGGGGGACATGGCTGCATATGGGGGGTGGGAGACATGGCTGCTTATGGGGGGGAAGACATGGCTGCATATGGGGGGGGGACGTGGCTGCATATGGGGGGGAGACGTGGCTGCATATGGGGAGGAGACGTGGCTGCTTTTGGGGGGGAGACATGGCTGCATATGGGGGGGAGACGTGGTTGCATATGGGGGGGGAGACATGGTTGCATATGGGGGGGGAGACATGGCTGCATATGGGGGGGAGACGTGGCTGCATATGGGGGGGAGACGTGGCTGCTTTTGGGGGGGGAGACATGGCTGCATATGGGGGGGACACAAGGCTGCATTTGGGGACACATGGCTGCATTTAAAAAAAGTATCGGTATTCGGTATCGGCGAGTACATGAAAAAAAGTATCGGTACTTGTACTCGGTCCTAAAAAAGTGGTATCGGGACAACCCTAGTTCTAAACCATCTAAACAAAGGGCCAGGAATAGGGCCAATAGGCATGCATTGGGGGATAAAATGTTTCAGTGGTCGTTGAGAGCCTCTATGTTAGCTGTTGGAGGTGCAATTAATGTCTCTATAGATCATTTGTACTCTCACTAAACCCTGGGGGCATATTTCCTCTACCTGACCTCTAACTCGGTGCATTTTTCCTTTTACTGACCTTTATCTCTGGGAAATTTTCTCTCTTACTGACACCGAAACCTGAGGCATTTTCCTCTTAATGACCCCTAATGCTGGAGCATTTTTTTTTCTCGTATTGACCCCTATCCCTAGGGCATTTTCCTCTTACTGATCCCTAACCCTAGGGCATTTTTACACTTACTGACCCCTATTCCTGGAATATTTTTCCTCTTACTGACCACTCTCTGGATATTTTTACCAGTGACCACAGTTTGACGACTGTAATCTAAAGCAGGGCAGACAAGGCTGATTTTCAGCCGATACTGGCTAAATGGACTGAATTTTGAGCTGTGGGTGGCCCTGTTGGTACCAACTGGATCAACAAATTTACATTTTTGCCCAAGGAGCCAGGTGGAAGATTGTTGGCCAAACAGTGAGTGTATCCAATCAGATGCAGTGACTGTTTGGGTATTCCGCAGCCATGGGCCTCACTGTGTGCTAAACACAATAGTCATCCATGCTGAAGAGCACAGAGGAATCTTTGCTTGCATGGCTAGCTTTAGAAAGTTGTGTTGCCAAGGATCTCATAGCTCAGTTGCTTGTTGGTTTAGATTTAGAACACAGGTCTCCTTTCTAAACAAAGGGCCAGCTTACTGTTCTTCAAACTTTAGGGGGGCCGGACTGTGGCCAGTGAGAGTAGAAAATGTACTGGCATCAGTGGGCGTAAACAATGTCCCATCATTGGTATTAGGGGGAGGAATAGTGACCCACCATTGGTATCAGTCGGGGGAGTAGTGTCCCATTGTTGGTGTCAGTGGGAGGAATAGTGACCCACCATTGGTATTAGGGGGAGGAATAGAGACCCACCATTGGTATCAGTGAGAGGAGTAGTGTCCCATTGTTGGTGTCAGTGGGAAGAATAGTGACCCACCATTGGTATCAGTGAGAGGAGTAGTGTCCCATTGTTGGTGTCAGTGGGAGGAATAGTGACCCACCATTGGTATCAGTGGCAGGAGTAGTATCCCATTGTTGGTGTCAGTGGGAAGAATAGTGACCCACCTTTGGTATCAGTGAGAGGAGTAGTGTCCCATTGTTGGTGTCAGTGGGAGGAATAGTGACCCACCATTGGTATCAGTGGCAGGAGTAGTGTCCCATTGTTGGTGTCAGTGGGAAGAATAGTAACCCACCATTGGTATCAGTGGGAGAAGTAGTGTCACATTGTTGGTGTCAGTGGGAAGAATATTAACCCACTATTGGTATCAGTGGGAGGAGCAGTGTCCCATTGTTGGTGTCAATGGGAGGAATAGTGACCCACCATTGGTATCAGTGGGAGGAGCAGTGTCCCATTGTTGGTGTCAATGGGAGGAATAGTGACCCACCATTGGTATCAGTGGGAGGAGTAGTGTCCTATTGTTGGTGTCAGTGGGAAGAATAGTGACCCACCATTGGTATCAGTGGGAGGAGCAGTGTCCCATTGTTGGTGTCAGTGGGAGGAATAGTGACCCACCATTGGTATCAGTGGGAGGAGCAGTGTCCCATTGTTGGTGTCAGTGGGAGGAGCAGTGTCCCATTGTTGGTGTCAGTGGGAGGAATAGTGCTCCATCATTGGTTTCAATGGGAGATCAATCAGGAGATGAGTCAATAAGTTGCTATGCTCTTAAATTATATTTAAGAGCTTTTTAATTTCTAGAATAAAAGCTGCTTATATACTTTACATGTGTGTGTATGAGGATGGGCAGTGTGTGCGTAGTGTATGTTTACAGAGTCATACTTTAGTTGTTATGGGGATGATACACTTTGTTACCACACCCGGTGTGTGTGTTCAGGAATCAGACTGCTTTCACCTGCAATTAATACAAGTTGTCTTGGACAAGAGGAATTTCATTTTGTATTTTGTTTTTGTTTTTTATAGAAAATGTCTCCGGGACAGGGTGAGTGATAAGAAACGACATTTGCACTTTACAGGAAAGTCAGATGTTTGTTAGATTCGTTTTTTGCTGTGTGCATCTTTGTTTTGTATAAGATTATTTATTTTGCCTTTTAAAGTTTTTTTTTTTTTAGATGTGTATGTTGCTGACTTAAAAGTTCTGTATAACCAAAATGGATACTTATTTTATACATAGTTGCTCATAAATCAAATGACATGATCTCTTGTTATACCTCTGCTACATAATGGTAACGCTGAACCCAAGGAAAAACAGCTAAATATGCAGATAAATCACAAATATGGGAGCTGTTTAGAGCACTTTATTTGTCTGAATTTATTTTTAAATAAATCGAATTTGCGTATAGTGTGAGCACATGGCCAGTTTAAATAGCACAGTGCCTAATAGCAAAAAAATGCCCTAGTCATGAAGGGGTAAAACCTTCTGGAGCTTAAAGCTGCACAAAGGCTGCATTTGGTGGGGCACTGAAAAGCTGCATTTGAAGGGGCACTGATAAGGCTGCATTCGATGGGCACCGGTAGGCTGCCACAGAAACATTTGTAAATGGGGAGGAGTTAGTAAAATGACCACGCCCATGTGGGGGCGCCAGAAATATTTCTGCACCCAGGCGCCTGTGATCCTAGGATCGGCCCTGCTGTGCCGCAGTAAAACTGTGGCGGCTGGTCGGCAAGTGGTTGTTCTGCTGAACTGTTAGGCTGCTTTCACATTGGGCAGTGGAGGTGCGGTGACGGTATAGCCGCGCTATTTGTAGCGCCGCTATACCGTCATATTTACCGCGATATTTGGGCGCTAGCGGTGCGGTATTAACCCCCGCTAGCGGCCGAAAAAGGGTTAATACCGCCCGCAATGCGCCTCTGCAGAGGCGCATTGCGGGCCGTATTACCGCGGTTTCCCATTGATTTCAATGGGAAGGCACGGTATAGGAGCGGTAAACACCCCGCTCCTATACCGCTCCAAAGATGTGGCTAACAGGACTTTTGGAGCGGTCCTGCTACCGCACCGCTTCAGTGTGAAAGCCTTCGGGCTTTCACATTGAAGCCTGCAGGGCATGATTTTTTCATGCGGTATAGCAGCACTATTTTTAGCGCTGTACCGCATGAAAACCGCCTCAATGTGAAAGGGGCCTTATAATGATTGCAAAGGCAAACTATAGTGCCAGGGAAATTAGCACAGCAGTGCACATCTAAAACTAAAATATCAGTCTGTTGTCAAACCCTCCACACTCCTTTCCTGTACATACTGACAACTGTCATACCCTCCGTACTCCTCTCCTGTACATACTGGTGGGCACTGGCAGGCTGCAGTTGGTGGGCACTGGCAGGCTGCAATTGATGGGCACTGGTAGGCTGCAATTGATGGGCACTGGTAGGCTGCATTTGGTGGGGCACTGAAAAGCTGCATTTGATGGGCACCGGTAGGCTGCCACAGAAACATTTGTAAAGGGGAGGAGTTAGTAAGATGACCACGCCCATGTGGGGGCGCCAGAAATATTTCTGCACCCAGGCGCCTGTGACCCTAGGATCAGGGTTGCCACCTCATCCCTTTAAAACAGAACACATATGAATTACACAGGTTCTGAGGCTAATTTAATGCAGGTAAGGCACCAAATGAGTCTAATTACCACCTTAATTAGCCACAGAACCTGTGTAATTAATATGTGTTCTGTTTTAAAGGGATGAGGTGGCAACCCTACCTAGGATCGGCCTTGCTGCGCCCTGGTCGGCAAGTGGTTGTTCTGCTGAACTGTTATAATGATTGCAAAGGCAAACTATAGTTCCAGGAAACTCAGCACAGCAGTGCACATCTAAAATTAAAATATCAGTGCGTTGGGGGGGGGGGGGCTCCTTGTTAGCATGGGGGAGCCAGCATGCTACATCCCAATTTCATCCCAAACTATTATACCGAGCCTCACACCAGAAGGATAATGTCACTGCATCAGTGAATTGCATTTTTTTACAATTTTCTTTGACATATGTGTGAAGATGTGCCTAGGCTGCAGAGAATCATTTTTAACAATGCATAAATCACGCTCACTTGAATTTTTAAATTGCATGATGTACAGTATATGGAAATATTAATATCAGAGATTACTGAATGAATTTTAGTTCCATCATCACTATAGATCACAAAATTGCTTGCTCAGTGTGGATGGATAAGATTCTTCCAAAGGGCCTTCAACTTGGATTCATGTTCTTTGGTTTAGCTACAAAAGAGTTAATATTTTTTAATCTATGTTGATTCTGTATTACATTTCATTACAAATTAGCTATTAACTCCCAAGTCAGGTCCACAGATGTACGATTAACACTTCTTCTAAGGTTTATGATTTATTAATGAAAAAGTAAATTGACACTCATGCACATCCACATCAATATCTGACTTGCTAAATACATAAAACGCATCAATTTATCCATATGTCTAATGGAAATGCACTTTGAGAAGCGGATAATCTACAAATGCAGGCGCCAAACCTCATTTTAAATATTATATTTTTTTATGAATTCCTGAGTGATGTAGAAAAGTATTTAGAGCGCAGCTGGAATGATAGAAAGAAAGTACTGGGTCAGCAGAAGAGTGCATGTATTGCTCTTTTCAGCAACATAGTCTACAAAAGATACTAAATTCAGAAGTTCTTCTAAAATACTGTGACAGTTGTCTTAAAGCAGAACTTAAGACATTTTACAAAAACTTGCAAGCATAAAAATGATAAAAAACAGCAATACTTACCTTCTGTTCAGGTACCACAGTAATTCCTCTCCACCACTAGAGTGCTCCAGGTTGAATGATAGGCAGTGCCATTTAACTCTATCCCCCTGAGCCCTAGGCTATCAAGGACCTGCCCCTTGGAGGGCAGCATAGTCACAGAGTATAGCTGCACTGAGTGGTGCTCACACATCATTATGTGGGTGCCATTTGGTGTAGTAGTAAAGACTGCCCCCTACCAGAAGAGAAGAGGAATGAACTATGACATCATCATACCAGACAGACAGAAGACCTGGTGGAGATCGAACTGTAGAGGGGGCTTCTCTTGTACCTCCTGTCCAACACCCCTGGTAGTGGTGACAGGGAGAGGAGGACTCAGAGTGGCACAAGGGCAGCTGTAGCAGATGGCTCTGGCTGGGTCTTGGCAGGAACCAGGTGACTGGAGAGTGCTGGGCCGGAACTGAGAACAGGAGCTCTGTGTCGCTGAATCAGCAGCTGGAGACGTAGCCAGGACGTGAGCCAGGGAGTCATCAACAGCTGGACAGAGCAGGTACCAAGACATGAGGCAGAGGCAAAGATGGGACACAGGCCAGGTTCGGTACACAGTCAGGCAATGAGGCACAGGAACATCAGGCAGATGCGGAGTCAAGCACAAGCCGGGGTCACAAGCAGTGGCGGCTGGTGCTCAACATTTTTGGGGGGTGCAAACGGAAAAAAAAAAATTGCAGCCTCACTGTGCCCATCAAATGCAGCCACTGTGCCATCAATTGTCACCACTGTGCCATGCCATCAAACGCAGCCACTGTGCCATCAATTGTCACCACTGTGCCATGCTATCAAACGCAGCCACTGTGCAAACGCAGCCACTGTGCCATGCCATCAAACACCGCCACTGTGCCATCAATTGTCGCCACTGTGCCAATTGTCACCACTGTGTCTTTTAATTGCCACCACTGTGCCCATTGATGTCACTGTGCCCTTTAATTGTCCCCACTGTGCCCATTCATGGTGCTGTGCCCATTGTCCCCACTGTGCCCATTGTCGCCGCTGTGCCCATTGTCGCCGCTGTGCCTATTCATGTCACTGTGCCCTTCGTCGCCGCTGTGCCCTGTAAAATGCCCCTCCCCCCGGCACTTACCTTTACTGGAGTCAGCCATCCACGTCCCTCGATGTCTTCTCCTGTCCTCGATGACGCTTCAGCCAATCAGGTTACCGATAGTCAGAACCGGTGAACCTGATTGGCTGAGACGCCTGTCAGTCTTATCCAAGGAATGCACCCCCGTACGTTTCCTGGATAAGCTTCCGTTTGCTGAGAACTGTACTTGGAAAGCCTAATAGAGCCGCTGGCTCTGATAGGCACTTCCGTACAGCCGACCAGCTGCCGTTATTCAGGTGGCCAGCGCTCAAGGTCCGGCCATCTGAATAGACCAGCGGCGAAAATAACATGTTATTAGTCAGTGGCGGTGCGGAGCCAGAGGGGGCGGCGCTCCAGCGCCCTCTATGGACGAACCGCCACGGGTCACAAGTAGGCAGGCAGAGGTCAAAAGGAAGGTTCAGGCAAGCCAGGTCAGGATACAGGAAACTGGTACAGATCGGGTAAACAGGCACTAGCTGAAAAGACCACTCAGCAAAGTGTGCATGTCACTGCCAAGTTTAAACACTTAAGGACCCCTTCACGCTGGGGCACAATCACGTACCCGTACATGACTCTTTAAGCCCAGCCGTGGGGTGTCCAGCGATCGGTCACCGGAGCTAAAGAACGGGGAGAGGTGTGTGTAAACACACCTTCCCTGTTCTTCGTTGTGGCAATGTCACTGATCGTCTGTTCCCTGATATAGGGAAAGACGATCAATGTTGTCACACGTCCAGCCCCTAGGAAATGCCTGCAATTTGAATTCAAGCTCTGTGCAGGCTTCTTGGAAAAACAGCGAGACAATCAGACAAGCAGCAAATGAAACTACCAGGATGGTTCAATACACAGAGTATGGAATACCAAGCGTGCCTGTCACCATTAAAAAAATTCACGTTTAACCGCTTGCCAATTGACGGCGGCAGAATGGCACTCCTGCGCAAATGGCCGTAGCTGTACAGTGGGCGCTTTAAGGTGTATAGAGGGCGCGTGCCCGCCGCGTCCCTAAGGAGCTGATGGCCTTGCCTGACAAAGTGAGGACATGGATTTGTGTGTGTAAACACACAAATCCACGCCCTATCAGGGGAGAGGCGACAGATCATGTGTTCCTAGTATATAGGAACACTGATCGGTGTCTGTCCCATCCCCCCCCACAGTCAGAACACACAGTAAAGGAACACATTTAACCCCTTGATCGTCCGCTAGTGTTAACCCCTTCCCTGCCAGTGACATTTATACAGTAATCAGTGCATTTTTATAACTTGATCGCTGTATAACTGACAATGGTCCCAAAAATGTGTCAAGTGTCCAATCTGTCCCCCGCAATGTCACAGTCACGATAGAAATCACAGATCGCCGCCATTACTAGTAATAAATAAATAAATAAAAATGCCATAAATATATCCCCTATTTTGTAGACGCTATAACGCTTGCGCAAACCAATCAATATACGCTTATTGCAATTTATTTTTACCCAAAATATGTAGAAGAGTACATATCAGCCAAAACTGATGAAGACATTTATTTATTTTTTTAATTGCGATATTCTAGCAAAAAAAGTTAAAAATAATGTGTTTTTTTTTTTCAAAATGATCGCTCTTTTTTTTGTTTATAGTGCAAAAAATAAAAATCGCAGAGCTGATAAAATATCACCAAAAGAAAGCTCTATTTCCGGGGAAAAAAGGACATACATTTTGTTTAGGTACAACGTTGCATGACCGCGCAATTGTCAGTTAAAGCGATGCAGTTCCGTATCACAAAAAAATGGCCTGGTCAGGAAGGGGGTAAATCCTTCCGGGGCTGAAGTGGTTAAGAAAAACAAGGCAACCTCAGACTGAAATGGCAAGGAAATAGTTCTGAAGATGAAATAAAAAAATACTTGCTTAAAGGGGTTGTAAGGGCTCTTTCACACGGAGCGCCCGTTCAGGTCCGCCTGCCAGTTTTTTAGGCGGACCTGAACGGGCGCTCCGTGCTCCTCTATGGAGCCGCGGATGTCAGCGGTGACATGCCCGCTGACATCCGACCCGCTCCGATCCGCTAAAGTGTGACGGAGGAAAAACCTACTTCCATCCGTCTGGTGGATCGGGTGACGGTCCGTGTTCATCCGATCCCCCCCATAGGGGAGAGTGGAGAAAAGACAGGGCGGTCCCCGCCGGCTCAGCGGGGATCAACTGAGCGAGTGTGAAAGGGGCCTTAAGGTTCATTTTTTATTTTTTAAATAGGTTCTTTTAACCACTTAAGACCCGGACCAATATGCAGGTTAAGGACCTTGCCCCTTTTTGCGATTCGGCACTGCGCAGCATTAACTGACAATTGCGCGGTCGTGCAACGTGGCTCCCACAAATAGAGCTTTCTTGTGGTGGTATTTGATCACCTCTGCGGTCTTTATCTTTTGCGCTATAAACAAAAATAGAGCGACAATTTAGAAAAAAATCAAAATGTTATACTTTTTGCTATAATACATATCCCCAAAAAAGATATATATAAAAAAAATGTTTTTTCCTCAGTTTAGGCCGATATGTATTCTTCTACCTATTTTTGGTAAAAAAAAATCGCAATAAACGTTTATCGATTGGTTTGCGCAAAATTTATAGCGTTTACAAAATAGGGGGGTAGTTTTATGGCCTTTTTATTAATAATTTTTAATAGTAATGGGGGCAATCAGCGATTTTTTTTTTTTTTTCGTGACTGCAACATTATGGCGGACAGATCGGACACTTTCGACACATTTTTGGGACCATTGTCATTTTCACAGCGAAAAGTGCTATAAAAATGCACTGTTAACTGTGAAAATGACAATGGCAGTAAAGGGGTTAACCAGGGAACAGACGATCAATGTCACTGCCACAATGAAGAACAGGGAAGGTGTGTTTACACACACCTCTCCCCGTTCTTCAGCTCCTGGGACCGATCGCGGGACACCGGCGGCGATAGGGTCCGCGGGTCCCGCGGGCGTGGTCACGGAGCTTCGGACTGGGTCGCAAATGTGCCGGTGGCGGCACGCTCGCGACCCCGCGGCTGGGCTCTTAAAGGCAACGTACAGGTACGTGCCTGTGCCCAGCCGTGCCATTCTGCCGACGTATATCGGCGTGAAGGGGTCCTTAAGTGGTTAAGCTAGTGCATTGTTGGTTCACTTACCTTTTCCTTCGATTTCCCTTCTAAATGTTTTTTTTCCTCTGTCTGAATTTCTCACTTCCTGTTTCTCCTCCTCAGTAAGCTTGCCCCCATCATCTGACTGGGGGTTAGTCAACCAGAACAGCTCACTGAGGAGGAACAGGAAGTGAGAAATTCAGACAAAGAAAACAAAGAAAAAAAAAATAGTTAGAAGGGAAATCGAAGGAAAAGGTAAGTGAACCAACAATGCACTAGGTTAAAGGAACCTATTTAGAAAATAAAAAACAAACCTTTACAACCCATTTTAATAGTCATATAGATCATGTTATGTTAGTGAAGGTGGAGTTTCCCTTTAAACAGTGCAATAAGGCTTTTCTAGTGAGGTGGGAAGTCAACTTCAGTTGACAAATTCATGTCCTATTTTTTATGGCTGCCAGCTACAGCACAGATGTGTTTCGCTCCATCAACATGAAAATGCTCAAATTTAAATGTATAGCTAGCGGTCTTTGCAAAAACAGGCACAAATAGCTGCTGCTGCGCAGTGTTCATTAGCCTCCCTATCTATTATAAATGAATCTATTCTCTCAGTCAGCTGTTTGTTAGGGAGCTTGTCAGGGGGTGGCGCTGATGAAGTGCGCTGTGTGAGGGTGCGCTGACCTACTTGAATGTATTTTTTTTACCCCAGTGTGGCGCACTTGCTTGAATCCTGTTTATCAGTATTTATACTCCAGGAAAATAGTGCCGAGTGTATTTCCAGCTAAAGAAAGAGCCACTCTGGTGTCACCAAATGCTTAAAGGCAAACTACAGGCCGATTAAAAAAAAAACAATATATATATTTAATCCAGTCACCTAGTCATAAAAAAAACTGCTAAATGTACTTTAATATAGAACCGTGGGCCAGATTCACACATATCTGCGGCGGCGTAACGTATCCCCTTTACGTTACACCGCCACAAGTTTTCAGCGCAAGTGCCTGATTCACCAAGCACTTGCGTGTAAACTTACGGCGGTGTAACGAAAAGGCGTCCGGCGCAAGCCCGCCTAATTCAAATGGGGCGTGTACCATTTAAATTAGGCGCGTTCCCGCGCTGAATGTTCTGCGCATTCTCCGTGTGAAAATTCCCGACGCGATTTGCGCGAAATTATGGCGCCCCGGCGTATTTTTTGACCGGCGACGTGCGTTACGTTGTTTCGTATTCCCGGACGTCTTACGCAAAAAAAAAAAAAATTGAAATTCGACGCGGGAACGACGGCCATACTTTAACATGGCTGTTCTAAATATAAGCCATGAAAAAGCAGGCCTAAGTTTGTGACGGGAAAAAATGACTAGTGACGACGTAAGAGACTGCGGCGAACGCGTGTATCGTCGTGGATCGCCGTAATCAGCTAATTTGCATACCCGACGCTGGAAAACGACGCGAACTCCACCCAGCGGCCGCCGGAAAATTACACCTAGGATCCGAAGGCGTACAAAGCCGTACGCCTGTCGGATCTTAGCCAAAAGCCGTTGTATCTTTTTTGTGAATTACAAATAAAGATACGACGCGGCAAATTTGAAAATACGCCAGAGCATCAGTAGATACTCCGGCGTATTTCCTCAGTGAATCTGGACCTGTATACTTAAAGCTGGCCATAAACCAAGTTAGTTAGAAAAATTTCCATTTTATTGAATTTTATAATCAACAAAATTCCATTAACAGAGCATGTACAATAATATAATAGAAATAGATATTCCATTAACAGAACATGTACAATAGTATAATAGAAAAAGGGCGAAATCATTCAGGAACGTTACTTATAAATGTAAATGAAAATAGATAACCTAGCTGGTTGTAGGAGAAGACTTTTTGGACTAATCCAAATCGTACAAAGAATAAACTTGGGTATAATGCCGTTTTTCAGGTTGTAAAAAATTACGTTTACGTTTTTAATGGTCTAGAAAAAACAACATTTTTTTTCAACCCGATCATTAAAACGGCCTTGTCTACACACGATCGTGAAAAAAAAAATTCTCTAGCAAAGCGCGGTGACGTACAACACGTACGAAGGCACTATAAAGGGGAAGTTCCATTCGGATGACGCCACCCTTGGGGCTGCTTCTGCTGATTTTGTGTTAGTAAAAGACGATCCGCGCTTTTCAGTCTGTTACAGCGTGATGAATGTGCTTACTCCATTACGAACGCTAGTTTTACCAGAACGAGCGCCGCCATCTCATAACTTGCTTCTGAGCATGTGTGTTTTTTTCACGTTGTTAAAGCCCACACACGACCATTTTTTACGACGTTAAAAACGACAATGTTAAAAACTTGAGAAATTGGATGGAGCATGTTGTAAATTTTTAATGCCCATTTTTTACATTGTGAAAAATGATCTGGAGCCCACACACGATAGTTTTTAATGACATTAAAAAAAACTTCATTTTTTACAACCCGAAAAACGGTCGTGTGTACGCGGCATAAGCCGTAGAAATAGTCTCCAGTAACCTACAGTAATGGACTATAATGACAACACAGTGGAGACATAAATCATAAAAAAAAAAAGTCTTTATGTGTTAAAATAAAAATAGAGGTATCAAACCCCTCAAACAAATAATGCCCTGTTGGTACGCCTCGACAATGAGTCGGGGAAATTCCTCCCAGAACCTCACCACCATACTTTCTGGGATGATTTTATACCATTCTTGATTACATAAAATTCGTAGACACCTATATCTGTACTGTTCCGTATCCATCAATATGACATTCCCCCTTGTCTGAGGGTTTGATGACAATTTCCCAGTTAGGGGTTGTAAAGGTTTATTTTTTATTTATTTTTAATAACAAACATGTTCTACTTACCTCCACTGTGCAGTTCGTTTTGCACAGAATGGCCCCGATCCTCATATTCTGGGGTCCCTCGGCGGCTTTCTCGGCTCCTCCCCGCAAGAGCTAACCCCCTTCTGGGAAGTGCTCTCCCAAGGGGGTTAGCTTGCAGGTGGCTCCCGTGTGATACAGTGAGCGGCCATAGCCACCGAGTATATCACTCTGCCCCGCCCCCGGTGCGCTGCATCATTGATTTGATTGACAGCAGCGGGAACCAATGGCTGAGCTGCTATCAATCATCCAATGAAGAGCCCGCAAGAGCTGGGGGAAAGCAACGCGCCCACTGAGTTTCGGGGCTCAGGTAAGTAAAACGGGGTCTTGGGGGAGCCTTAAAGCAGGGTGTCGGGCATAAATTTTTTTTTTTTTTTCAAGCTAAAATTAATCACAATAAATAGTCCCTAAAACATATTAACCACTTGCTTACCGGGCACATATACCCCCCTCCTGCCCAGGTGAAATTTCAGCTTCCGGCACTGCGTCGCTTTAACTGACAATTGCGCGGTCGTGCGACGTGGCTCCCAAACAAAATTGACGTCCTTTTTTCCCCACAAATAGAGCTTTATTTTGGTGGTATTTGATCACCTCTGCGGTTTTTATTTTTTGCGCTATAAACAAAAAAAAGCAACAATTTTGAAAAAAAAAACAATATTTTTTACTTGTTGCTATAATAAATAGCCCAATTTTTTTTTCCAAATTTTCTTTTTCTCAGTTTAGGCCGATACGTATTCTTCTACATATTTTTGGTAAAAAAAAAAAAAAAAAATCGCAATAAGCGCTTACAAAATATGGGACAGAATTATTATTATTATTATTATTATTTTTTTTTATTTATTTTTTTTACTAGTAATGGCGGCGATCTGCGATTTTTTTTTTTATTGGGACTGCGTCATTATGGCGGACACATCGGACACTTTTGACACATTTTTGGCGCCATTCACATCAGTGCGATAAATATGCACTAATTACTGTATAAATGTTACTGGCATTCAAGGGGTTAACACTAGGGGGTAAGGAAGGGGTTAAATGTGTGCCTGTATTGTGTTCTCACTGTAGGTGGAGGGGGGTGACTGGGGGAGGTGACCGATCTATGTCCCTATGTACAAGAGACACAGATCGGTCTCCTCTCTCCCCTGACAGGACGTGGAGCTCTGTGTTTACACACAGAGCTCCACGTCTTGTCCCTGTAGCCGCCGATCCCGAGTGCCTGGCGGACATTGCGACCGCCAGGCATGCGCATCGGCATCTCGGGAGACGCGCCGGGCGCGCGCCGCCTCCGGCGCGCTCGCGCGCCCCCCAGTGGCTGGAGGAATCCAGGACGTCAATTGACGTCCTGTTGGATATTCAGAGCCACCGTGAGGCCGTCATTTGACAATGGCCCGGGGCTCAAGTGGTTAATAGCTCCCCAATCGTTCCAGAAATCATTGCAAACAATAGCCTTATATCCTCCAGCTCATGTTGTGGCCAACGTTGTATCCTGGCCTAGGCCAACAAGGCCCAGGCCTAGGGCAGCACTTTGCAGGGGTGCAGCATGGAAAGTGTCCCCGCTGGCTTGTGCTACACTGTTAGTGTAACACAAGCTGCTTCTAATTTTGACTGTCCTATCATCCTGGACCACAAACCTTCCTCACTGTGCTATGTTTTCTGCTGTACCATTGGCATGGTTATATCTTCTTAGTCCTCTCCATAAAATTATCAGAAATTTGTGCTTGAAGTAGAACTATAAGCAACACTTTTTTTTTCCATTTTGGATAGAGTAAGGGAGGGTTAGAGCCCCGGTCAGTTTATTTTTTTTACCATCCCTGTCACATTGCAGAGATTTCCCTTCACTTCCTGCCCCATAGCCAGACAGGAAGTGATAGGAAATCTATGCAAATTAAGGGAATCCATTCCCCCCACCCAGGCATTCCCTACTCGAAAATGTCAGGGTGGGTCTTAAACAGAAAGGGGTGTGGCCTTGACAGGAAGGGGGTGGGTCATATTTAAATTGGGGGGTGCACTAGTTTAGTCAGGCCTAGGGCAGCATAAACCTAAATACACCACTGGTTGTGGCCGTATCCATCATATGTGTGGGCATGTGAAGCCCAGTTCCTTTTTCTTCCTGGTTTTCAGGGAGAGGTGCATGTCGGGCAATTGTTTATTTATTTTTTAGGCACAGTAATGCCCAGAGACAATGGGGTCTTAGGACAGGAAGTTGAACCACAAAGGACCAGGAACTAGGCACATTACAAATTTATTTTTATTTTTTTTATTTTACATTAGAAAGAAAGCTGTTAATAGAAAGTTCATTTTTAGGGTGGTACCCTGCTTTAATGCATAGGATGCATTAAGGTGAAAAACCACAACGCCTTACAACCCCTTTAAAGCTTGCAATGCAGCTAGTTGATCAGTAGTCTCTTCAGACCACAGCACATTCCTCCATACATTTTGGGAGTCTCCCACATGCCTTTTCGCAAAACTCAAAACGTGCCATTTTGTTTTTTGCTGAAAGTAATGGCTTTCTTCTGGCCACTCTGCCATAAAGACCAACTCTATGGAGCGTACGGCTTATTGTCGTCCTATGTACAGATACTCCAGTCTCTGCTGTGGAACTCTGCAGCTCCTCCAGGGTTACCTTAGGTCCAGTGCAGGGACAAGGCCATTTGGTGCCCAGGGCGAAGATGGCAAACTGCGCCCCCCCTGTTTTGATGGCACAGTGGCTGCGTTTGATGGGCACAGTGGCTGCAATTGATGGCACAGTGGCTGCGTGTGTTGGCACAGTGGCTGCATGTGTTGGCACAGTGGCTGCATGTGTTGGCACAGTGGCTGCATTTGATGGGCACAGTGGCTGCGTTTGATGGGCACAGTGGCGACAATTGATGGCACAGTGGCTGTGTGTGTTGGCACAGTGGCTGCGTGTGTTGGCACAGTGGCTGCGTGTGTTGGCACAGTGGCTGCGTGTGATGGCACAGTGGCTGCGTGTGATGGGCACAGTGGTGACAATTGATGGCACAGTGGCTGTGTGTTGGCACAGTGGCTGTGTTTGATGGCACAGTGGCTGCGTTTGATGGCAAAGTTAGCTACAATTGATGTTGTTGTTTTTTCTGCCAGTCAGAGATGGCAAGCATGGCTCATTTAAAATAACACAAAAACATTTTTTTATCTGCTATTTTTTAATACAGTGGTGGTCACCTCACCTCAGTCAGCCTCCCCCCCTCCAATCCAGCCATTTACTAATTGTCCTTGTTGGCTCCCCTCTAGCTCACAGGCTGTGAGTCATAGGCAGCGCCGACACAACTCCCTGCTCAGCGCTCCTCTAAGTCCTCCCTCTCCCACCTCGCCTCCGGCCGTGAGTGGAGTGACATCACGCCGCTGGCAGGGACTAAAAGACTCCTCCGTAGGGGGAGTAAACAAACACACAGAGAAGCAGACAGGGAAGGGAGCCGGGAGGTGACGGTCCCAGATGCAGGAGCGCACTCGGCAGTCGGCACACAATTTGTACAGTGCCGCACCCCCCCTCCTATACGAAATGGTACCGCCCAGGGCACTTGTCCCTTCCGCCCCTGCCTTGTACCGGCCCTGCTTAGGTCTCTTGGCAGGTTTGCAGTTGTGCCATGTTCTTTCCATTTGGTTATGATAGATTTGATGGGGCTCCTAGGGATCATCAAAAATGTGTATATTTTTTATAGCCTAACCCTGACTTGTACTTCTCAACAACATTTTCCTTACATATTTGGAGAGTTCCTTGGTGTTCATGGCAGTGTTTGGTTAGTGGTGCCTCTTGCTTAGGTGTCGCAGCTTCTGGGGCCTTTCAAAAAAGGTGTGTACATGTAATGACAGATCATGTGACACTTAGATTGCACACAGGTGGACATCATTTCACTAATTATGTGACTTCTGAAGGTAATTGGTTGCACCAGAGCTTTATATGCTTTATAACAAAGGGGGTGAATACATACGCACATGTCAATTATCATTTTTTTATTTCTGAAAAAAAAAAATTGTAGATATTTTTCTAAATTTACTTCACCAACTTAGAATATTGTGTTCTGATCCTTCACATATACCGGTAGTTCAGATTAAACAAAATATTGGCTGTAATGTAACAAAATAGGTAAAAAGCCAAGGGGGGTGAATACTTTTGCAAGGCACTGTCATATAACATCTATTTACTAATGCTAGCAGCATAAGGATTACAAATAGTTCATGTAGAGAGAGAGTTTTGTTCTGCTTTAACAACTTTAGAGAAGTTTTGAAAGCAAAGTTTGCCTGTGTCAATTAAAGTAATCAATACTGGTTAATAAAACAAACTCCAACAATGTGTAATGAAACTCTCCGCAATGTGTAAATGCATTAGTCACCTAAGCTTTATCACTGCATTTCTGACTGATTTTAACCACTTCCTTACTGGGCACTTAAACCCCCCTCCTGCCCAGAGGAGGACTTTTTGCGATTCGGCACTGCGTCACTTTAACTGACAATTGCGCGGTCGTGCCACGTGGCTCCCAAACAAAATTGACGTCCTTTTTTTCCCACAAATAGAGCTTTCTTTTGGTGGTATTTGATCACCTCTGCGGTTTCTATTTTTTGCGCTATAAACAAAAATAGAGCGACAATTTTGAAAAAAAAAAAAAATATTTTTACTTGTTGCTATAATAAATAGCTCAATTTTTTTTTTTACATTTTTTTTTTATCCTCAGTCTAGGCCGATACGTATTCTACATATTTTTAGTAAAAAAAAAAAAAAATCGCAATAAGCGACTGGTTTGCGCAAAAGTTATAGCGCCTACAAAATAAGGGACAGAATTTTTTTTTTTTATTATTTTTTTCTTACTAGTAATGTCGGCGATCTGCGACTTTTATTGCAACTGCGACATTATGGCGGACACATCGGACACTTTTGACACATTTTTGGCACCATTCACATTTATACTGCAATCAGTGCTATAAAAATGCACTAATTACTGTATAAATGTGACTGGCAGGGAAGGGGTTAACACTAGGGGGTGAGGAAGGGGTTAAATGTGTACCCTAATATTAGTGTTCTAACTGTGGGGTAAGGGGGGTATCTGGGAGAGGTGACCGATCTGTGTCCTTATGTACAAGACACACAGATCCGTCTCCTCTCTCCCTGACAGCACCGCTGTCTGCGAGAGTCGGCAATGAGAAATGATCTCATATGTAAACATTCCGATTGGCCGTTCACGGCGTTCTGTGATTGGCTGTGTCCAAGGGACACGGCCAGCACAGCAGTTCCCCGCTGCGTGCTCGGGAGCGCGCACGGGGAACGAGCAAAGGGGCGGACGTCAATTGACGTCGCCTCAGAGAAGTAGAACCACCCTGCGGCCGTCAATAGTCGTACAGCCGTCGGGAAGTGGTTAAAGGATAAGTTCACCGTTCTAAAAAAATCTTCAATGCACATTTTTTGCGGGTAAATAAACGTGCATTTACTGTTTTTAGGAGCCTTAGGAGTATTGCACTTGCGATCAGGGCCGCTGATAAGGGGGTACCACCGGTCTTCCTGTACCAGGCTCAGGAACAGGGGGGCCCCGGGCAGCGTTATGTTGCATTGTAGAGTGCAGGCAGATTTTAAAACTTGAAAGCAGCTCCTATATTGGCCAATAATTAAATAGCATTTCTCGGGACCCTATCCTTTCATTGGTGGGGCCCAGGAGGCAGGGTCGCAGCGGTGACCATGAGGGACTGTAGCTGTCCATCAGCAGGGTACATGCAGTGACTATAATCTGTACAGGGATCATCATCAAGGCAGCAGCGGCAGTGGCAGGAGCACAGAGCAGGGTCAGGCCAAGGGGGAAGCAGAAGGACACGGGTAACATGTGAGGTGGGGTGGTGCTGGCAGGAGAGTTTCTGCCACTACAAGGCTGACAGGAGTACTGATAGTGGCATCACTACTCATGTCAGCTTAGCGCTGGAGAGCAGGAGAGAGCTGGGAGGAGGTGCTGAATGAGCTCTTTCTCCTCTCCAGCTTCACGCTCTCACTGTTGCATCGGCACTGTTACAACTTTACAGTTTGCTAACCCACCCCCATCTCCTCCCAGCAAAGAATGTGAGTAGGGCCCCGGCAGGTAAACAGACTCTGAAAGTGGCAATCTGACATCCAGTGGTGTACCATACTCCTTCAGCAGTGGCATCTCTCCCGCTAGCTGCCTGTAGAAAGGGATACAAATTCCCCCCCCCCCCCCTGCCCAGGCTTCTCCTCAGCTCTGACGTGTCAAGATAAGGAGGAGACCAGGGAGAAGGACAAGACACTGCCATTAGCCGGGATGTATCTGAGATCTGTGTGTTTGAGGGAGAGGAGACTTCACTCGGGAGGGGGGGGGATTAAGTCATAAAGATTTTTTGCTAGAGATGAGAGTATTTTTAATAGGAAGGGGAGGCCTCATGGTACCCCCTGTCGGTGGCACTGGTGTCTGGGTCTCAGGCAGGGGGAAACCCGGGGACATCATTTAAATCCCGGACTGGGTCAAAACCTCAGGCTCCTGCAGATTGTCTGTGTAGCTGTCTGCCCATACCACATACGGACTAAAATGCGTTTTTGAGATTTTCAGATGAACTCGCACGATTTCAAAGCCCCGTTTTTATGTGTGAACAAGGGCTCAAAGTAGAACCAAAGGTTTTTGGATAAAGTATGGTTGGGGAGATTTCCCTTAAGTTCCGCTTCCGTAGCCAAAACAGGAATTGGAAGGAAAGCGCAAGCGCCCCTAATGGCTGAAATGCGAGATGACGTAATATTATGTTTTGAGCAGCCGAGCCGACCTGCCGCCGTAAAACTGCGGCGGCAGGTCGGCTAGTGGTTAAAGCAGGGTTAGGCAACCTGGGGCCCTCGAGCTGTTGCAGAACTACAATTCCCATCATGCCTCAGGGAGTCTATGTAACTGCCAGCCTTGCAATGCCTCATGGTAAATGTAGTTCCACAACAGCTGGAGGGCCCCAGATTGCCTAACCCTGCTTTAAAGGGTTCTGAGCATCAGGAGATCAGGAAGAATCAGTGATCATGTGACCACTGCGATTGGCTGTAGCAATGGTCACATGATCAAGAGCCGATCCCACCGGCTACAGATCGTTAGTGGGTACTGGGAACTGTCATTGACAGGTTGGTCTCTGTGCTGGGAGCATACATAAAAAATTGACAAGGTTATACTTTACTTTTACAGTTCCAAGTGTTTAAGAGATCTACGCTCTCTTCCGGTCTTCCGGTTCACACTCTTATGACTACTCATGAATATTTAATCTTGTCATTGTATGCTGTTTATAGGGCTTGGTTATCAGGTATAAGTATAAGTTATAATCAGGGCTTGACAAATCCCGGTAAAGAAATAGTATCCTGGCGACTTGGCTTGGAAGGTGGGCAAAAAATTTTTTGGGGGGTTTTTTTGTGAGCTGGCGCCATCTGGTGGTGAGCCGTTGGTATTACAAGTTATTACCACCAGATGTGAGCTGGCGCCATCTGGTGGTGGCCGTTGGTATTACAAGTTAAGCATTACAAGTTAAACAGCATTTCTAATGTCATTTTTCACTATTTTTCACTGCCATCTTCTTCCCTCTAATTAGAACCCCCAAACATTATATATATTTTTTATCCTAACACCCTAGAGAATAAAATGGCGATCGTTTCAATACTTTCTGTCACGCCGTATTTGCTCAGCGGTCTTACAAGCGCACTTTTTTGTGAAAAAATTACACTTTTTTAATTAAAAAATAAGACAACAGTAAAGTTATCCCCATTTTTTTTTATATTATGAAAGATAATGTTACGCCGAGTAAATTCATACCCAACATGTCACGCTTCAAAATTGCGTCCGCTCGTGGCGACAAACTTTTACCCTTTAAAATCTTCATAGGCAACGTTTAAAAAAATCTACAGGTTGCATGTTTTGAGTTACAGAGGAGGTCTAGGGCTAGAATTATTGCTCTCGCTCTACCAATCGCGGCGATACCTCACGTGTGTGGTTTGAACACCGTTTACATATGCGGGCGCTGCTCGCGTATGTGTTCGCTTCTGCGCGCAAGCTCTTCGGGACGGGGTGCATTTTCTGGCTCCTAACTTTTTTAGCTGGCTCCTAGATTCCAAGAAAATTTGTCAAACCCTGGTTATAATTATAAGTGGTCACATGGGTGGGGGTGAAGTTGGGATATATAAATGGCTTTTATTATATTGATTTAACAGTTTGGAAAGATTATGTACATAATATATAAATGTCTTCTCTTGCAGAGACCCCAGCAGTGCTGATTCCTAAGTATTCTATGATAGGACCATTCAAGGGACACCGAAGCATGAAAAGTACACGTAAGTACTCTAAGTGCAAAGAGAACTGCGCACAACCAGATTTCTCTTTTTTGTAACCCTGGTAACACTATCCAGTTTGCCGACATTTTTTTTTAATTCTTATTCCCTTTGTCCCAACTGCCATTCCTAAAATTGCAGCCCATAGGGAACTTATTGCATTAATGCCCCAGGTAATGTCACCTTTGCCCAAATATGCATTCCAAATAACAACCTTCCAGACGTGTATCTAACTTCAAATATCGCATTGAAAATTTAATTTTATGGTATCATACTTTTTCACTTTCTATTTTTTTTTTTTTTAAAGATGTTAAAGAATATCAAACATTGTGAAATATTGTTTGGTTACATAGTCAATAGACAGTTAATGAGAAAAACCATGGTGAACAATATACGTTTACGTGCTTGAGAATAGGAGATTTGCAAAAAATAATGTACCCAGGTTATTGTATTCATGGGTTTGTGGAGAGACAAAGCGGGTCTTCAGAGGGCCAATGAGAGCTGCAGGGCTGGAGTTGTGCCTCTGTGTGTCTGTGTAAATCCAGGAAGTGAACAGGCAGCAGCTTCTGCTGCCCACAGTTAAAATGGCTGCAGCCAGACTCAGTGGAGGGAGATTTCTGCAGCACAGGGCTTTTTTTCAGGGGGAACTTGGGGGAACTCAGTTCCACCACCTCTGGCTCAGACCCTTTGGTGCCTGCTCACCACAATCACTTGTAAACACAGAAGTCTGGTTTCTGTGTTTACAAGTGACAGCTTTGTAACCCCCCTGAACTCTGAACTCTGTATGTAATGCAATATTCGTATTTAATGCCCCATTAAGACCCTTCTACTGTTTGTGAAATCTGAATGGGCTGTGGTTGAGTTCCTGCAAAAAAAAAGCTCTGCTGCAGCATATTTGGCAAGTACAGAATCACAGTATATATAAAATAATATGCAAAGTGGTTGGAGGGAATCTTTAGATTGGCAAATACATTTTTATTACAAATTATGTGAGCAGACTGCAGTTCCTCTTTAACCTAACATGTCTTGTGCAAAGTAGGGGAGGATGGTGCTGCACGTGTGATCAGTTATGACTCCAGCCATATGATGGTTTGGTTATAAGCACAAGCAAATGTTACCGTTAGCAATCCCACCATTCCAGGAATGTAACTTGTTTTTTTGAAACCGTTAAATTGATGGTAGGGTTGTCACCTTTTCTTCAAGTCAAACCCGAATACTTTAGTGGCACACAGAATTTTTTCTTTTATTGCATAAACTATACATATATTTTGCAATTAAGTAAAATCTTTAATCATATGACCTTAATCACAAGAGTCCCCCTTTACATTAGAGTCCACAGAGTTCCCCTTTTACATCTGAATCCAATTGCAGAGTTACCATATTTATCGGCGTATAACACACACTTTTTTCCCCATAAAATCAGGGGAAAATCGTGGGTGCGTATTATACGCCGATAGCATACCTCGGAGGGGAAGGAGGGGGATGAGCGCCCGCCGGAAAGCACCGAGCCATCATCTCCTCTCGGCTCTCACTCAGCTGTAACGTCATACACGCACAGTCCCGCCTCCGCCACCAGCATTGGACCAGTGTTCTGTCTATCACAGGAGATGGTCCAATGCCGATGGCGGAGGCGGGACTGTGCATGTGTGACGTGACAGCCGAGTGAGAGCCGAGTGGAGAGGAGATGACGGCCCGGTGATTTCCGGTGGGCGCTCGGCCCCCTCCTTCCCCTCCGAGGTATGTGTGTGAGAGCCAAGTAGACAGGCGATGATGCCGTGATTCCGGCGGGCGCTCGTCCCCCTCCTTCCCCTCAGGCTGATGATGGTAAGAATGCAAATGAAAATAAAACGGCATAATAAAATCAAAGGGCAATAATCAGGCTTCATTCATGCATTAATCAGGCTGCAGATGGACATTCATGGGCACTGACCCTTAGATTGCTTCAAAGTTGTTTATTTAAAAATTTACTTTTTCCAGAAAATTCCCTCTTAAAATTGGGGTGCGTGTTATACGCCAGCGTGTGTTATACGCCGATAAATACGGTATCTTACACTGTAAGGGGGGACTCTGCAGACTCTGGTGTAAGGGAGAACTCTGGGGCCTCTAACATAAGGGATGCTCTGGAAATTCTGATTTATGGGGGAACACTGAGAACTCTGATGTACGGAGAGGACTCTGATGTAAGGGGGAACACTGTGGCTTCTGGTGTAAGGGGTGCTCTGAGAACCCTGATTTTCCTTAGTGTACTCACTCAGAGGCAGAAGAGAAGAATGTGGGAGACTTCCATCAAAGACAGGAGTGGATGGTGAGCTCACTCACCCTTTGGCAGTCAGCACCTCTCATCCAGATGTATCTGAGGATGCTGGACTTCAAATTACCGGCCCCCACTTTCCTTTTCTGAGGTACAGCGCCAGGGATTGGAGTGTGGGCAGACACAGAGGGGCAGGAGTGAGAGGAAGAGGAGCAGATCAAGCCCTCTCTCCTCTCCCGTGTGTATGTGTGTGGGGGAGGGGGGAATTGTTAGTGCTGGCTTTGTGCAGTGGGAAAGAGAGCGTAACAGATACTTTCGGCTTTGACAACTGCAGCCAGCAACCCCACTGGGAAGCCATAGTCTGGTTTGAATAATGTGTCCAGTTTTCAAGCAGTTTGAAACCCGGACACATGATTCCAAACACAAACTGTCCGGGTGAATCCTGGACAGGTGGCAACCCTAATTGATGGGTTTAGTTCTGCTCAGGCATTTTGCATCTAAGGAGGTATTTACTTACTGGCTAATTGCCAGTTACAAAATACATTTTGACTAATTGAATGATTGTGGTCCCTCTCAAAAGGACAAAAAGGCATTACCATATTTTTTAAATAATATGTACAAAATCCAATTAGATGCAATTTATACGGTATATTAGACCATTTTGGACAGGTACAAATATCCACATTAAAATCCAATATATAGGCTATCTAAAGAGAAAGCCCAACAGTTATCGCCAGTTGGATACATTTCTGGAAGGTTATTATATGAAATGCATATTTGGGCAAAGATGAATTTCCCAGTGTTCCCCCTTTCTAGGTGATAGTGGACACCAGTACAAACATGGAGGGTGAATCTACAGACAGCAATAAAAACCTGACAGCTGTCAGAAAAAAAAAACGTAAAAAAGAGTTTTGGCTATATATAACGTATATGCTTGGTTTTCATTGTCCGCATAAGTGAGAACATGGTAGGGGTGCCTACATACTTTGTGTGACAGACTCCGTACTCAAGAGGAGTATGTCCGCCATGTACGCTTCCCTTGCCCGGTAAGTCCGAGAGGCAAGTGCTGTATTCACAAAGCACTTGCCTCCTAAGTTACGGCGGGGTAGCGTAAATGGGCCGGCCTAAGCGCGCCTAATTCAATGTGGAACAGGGGGGCGTGTTTTATGTAAATGACTCGTGACCCGACGTGATTGACGCCGTCCGTGGACATATCCCAGTGTGCATTGCTCCAAAGTACGCCACAAGGACGTTTTGGTTTCGACGTGAACGTAAATTACGTCCAGCCCCATTCACTGACGACTTACGCAAAATTTTCAAATTTCGACGCGGGAACGACGGCCATACTTAACATTGGCTAGGCCAGCTATTTGTTCGACTAACTTTACGCCGGAAAAAGCCTTACGTAAACGATGTAAAAAAATGCGCCGGGCGCATGTACGTTTCTGAATCGGCGTATCTAGCTAATTTGCATATTCTACGCCAAAATCAACGGAAGCACCACCTAGCGGCCAGCGTAAATATGCACCCTAAGATACGACGGCGTAGGAGACTTACGCCGCTCGTATCTTAGCCTAATTTAAGCGTATCTGGTTTCCAGAATACGCTTACATTTACGACGGCGTAGATTCAGAGTTACGACGGCGTATCTAATGATACGCCGGCGTAAACGTCTCTGAATCTAGCTATAAGACTGTTTATTCAAACACAGGTACAAAGAGATATACACTCAAGGGACAATTCCCCCTTCTTTGACAGGATGGGGTAAATTACATTCAGTAGAGACACAGACAGCCTTTAGAAAGGGCTGCAGGAGAAATCCCACATCCTCTCTAGCAGCTAATCCACATACACATATACATCCCATAATAATTTGCTCCCAAGGCAGACAGAAACAATAGAACAATGGGAGACTTAAAACGGGGTTCCACCTTGGGGGAAAAAAATTAAAAGTCAGCAGCTAAAAAATCCTGTAGCTGCTGACTTTTACTATATGAACACTTACCTGTCCGCAATGTTGGCACCCCAGCCAATCTTCAGATCGACTGTTGGGTGCGGCTGCCGCCATTGCAGGTAATGGAACCCGGCAGTGAAGCCTTTCAGCTTCACGGCTGGTACCCTACTGCGCACTTTCTGATTGGCCCCATGGCGGAGGAAGGAACCCGGTCTTCCGAAAGTGGGGAAGGGGTCCCCCCGAAAGGAGGAAGCAATTAAGCGAAAGTTCCACTTTTGAGTGGAACTCCGCTTTAACAATAAACACATAACAATCCCCACCTCAAACGATCTAGAAGGTGGAATTATTTATCGCCATACATTTCCTGAGGGATATTGTTCATAAATATCACTGTCCCAAATGAAAGAGCCCCTTTCATACTTTCAACACAAACCAAACATATAGAACCCAGGCTAACAGGGGTAAAATGAAATGCTGAGTATGGTATGGTTGCACTGGGAGTCTGGTTAGGACAGACCCGGTTCTCGGTCACCCTATGCCCGTAATAGACACAGGTTGACTTACACATAAGAGGGGCCGGAGGAGCTGGACAAGGAGTTTCCCGACCTCTGAGGTAAGCTGGGTTCCACAAGACCCCCGCCAGAAGTGACTCCTGTTACACTTTGTATTTAACCCTTGCCGACACCTCCCAGCGGCCTTTTAAGTGGATCTTAATGGTGGGAGGCAGAGGCGGAGTACCTGAACATGTGATCACTGTGATTAGCTGTAACATCAATGCCCATAAAACGGTACTGCTCAGACACTCCATTCAGTTTGTACAGCCAGCTGTTATGCTGCTTCCAGGTACTGGTCAGGCTGAATGCAGGCTCACCAGGTTCAATCAGGACTACAACAAAATGGCCCCAGGCTGCACTCTTACTCTAAGACGGCTTCAGCTAAGATCCCTACCCATGGAAAAATACCCCTCTAACACTGTTTACCCAATTTCAGGCTTATTCATAGAGGCAAGACCATCATCAAATTGGGTGAAACATGTTAGCGGGGTTCTTCAGTGGGTGGGAATCTACATTGAAGCCATTTTAATACCTTATTGACCGCTGGTTCGCCCCGGTAGAGTGTTTTTTTTTTTTGGTCCCGGATGTTACATAATTTGGAGCCCATCTTATTGACTTCCGCAAATGGTGAACAGGAGCTGCCTGTGACAACTTGGTCAGTGTGCTAGGAGCACAAGTGCACTCTCAACATGCAACAATGGAGCCCCATGGATGCATATATGTAGCAGCCTGGCATTAAGGCCCATCTGCCACACAGCATGTATGCATTACGCCAGAGGTATAGCATCTGGCGTAATCCAGAACTATAGCACACAGAGCCTCATGCACACAGAAAATGTTTTGTTAATTCATAAATGTACAAATAGGCAGGGCTTTTTTCTCAGAGAATAGGTGCAGGAACTCCCCCTTTCTGAGTCACCCCTTTTCTCCACCCTTACCTACCTCTGAGCACCGTTCCTTAGTTCCACCCCTTATCCACCTTCCAGTACTTCCCTTTTAGAGAATACAGTACCAAGTATAATTTTTGTGGTGATAAGTAATTTGTATGGAATGTGTTCATAATAACAAGAAAAGCAGTAAAATAGATCCCCACGTAGCCAGTAACAATAAAGCTAGCAACAATCGACCCCCCCCCCCCTTAAAAATGGGCAACCCAAAACAAAATCCCCCAGCAGCAACAATAGACCCCTGGCAGCAACAACAGATCTCCCCACAGCCAGCAACAATAGACCCCTCCCTCAACAGTAGACCTCTCCCAGCAGTAACTGACCCCTCAGCAATATAAGACCCACCCCCAGCAACAATAGGTCCCCCACCAGTAAGAATAGATCCCCTCCAGCTAGAATAGATCTCTCAGCAGCCAGCATCAATAGGCCCTGCAGCACACCCCACCACCCCCTTCCCATTACATACAGTCAGTGATGAAGGTGCCGGAACTGCGTTTCCCTGCGTACCTGCTCAAAAAAAAAGACCTGCTTATAGGTACCACCAAGTGCCTGCTTTTTCTCCTAATTGTCAGCTAGAATAGTTTTTATGACCTAACAAGTTATTTTTAACAAAACAAATTTGCAGAAAGAATTATGAAAAATATGTTTGTACACATTCTTTTGGTAACAAATTATAAATTACCTTGCTAGTACACCTCAAAGGACAGAAATGAGAAGAGAGATCTCCTCCTATTATTTACCATGACCATGCTTCCCCTGAGTTAAGGCTCCGGTCCCTTGATGATTGGCCGATGTAATTAAAAACGTGATTCGTGATACGGGGTTACTGCAGTCCTTTGAAAAGCAGTATAATTATTCCTGACAGGTTACATACACAGCCCAGATCTGTCATTATAAAATAATGAATGCTGCAACCCAGTGTATAAATAATCTCAGTGAACATATCATATTTTTTCTTAGCAAAGTTCAAAGCTGAAATAAATAAAAATAGATTATGTTTAGCTTACCAGAATTCATCCCAGAAAGCGCAGTTCAGAAGGGAATGTGGTTTAAATGGGCAGGTTTTTCAAATTTGGCAATAAGTCAAGCCGGCTATTGGCAAAGAGTCCCTGAGAGATCCAACTACACACGTTTGTTCCCCAAATTGTATCCCCGCAGGGCCATAGGCTAACTAAATCAGTTGATGTTTCAGCCTGTTTCAAAGAGTTCTACACGGCAATCTATAATCTGGTAGACCCCTTTAGCCTCCACCACACTTGAAAATAGGGATATTTTGATACTGTGCTACCCCACTGAATCCCAACTCCCAAAACGAGTGTCGAATGTAACAAACTCAATCTCCCCGTCAGAGGAAGAATTTGGCCAAGCCCTTGAGTCAATATGCCCTGGTGTAAGGTTCCCGGCCCATATGCCATTCTATTATAGGAATTTTCAACAACCCCTTGTCCCCAGAATCACCAAAGCATTTAACTCTATTCTTCAGGAGCACCCCCTACCCAAAGATACCATGTGATCACACATATCTGTGGTTCCAAAACCTGACAAGGATCTTTCAACATGCTCTAGATACAGGTCCATTTTTCTTCTAAATACTGACCTTAAAGTGGTTGTGAAGGCTGAAGGTTTTTTTTACCATCATGCATTCCCTTAATACTCACCTGAACCCCCTCATGATCCAGCTATTCTCTCTCTCTCTCTCTCTCTCTCTCCCCCTCTCTCTCTCTCCCCCTCTCTCTCTCCCCTCTCTCTCTCTCTCTCTCTCTCTCTCTCTCTCTCTCTCTCTCTCTCTCTCTCTCTCCCCCCCTCCCTCCCTCTCTCTCTCTCTCTCTCTCTCTCTCTCTCTCTCTCTCTCTCCCTCCCCCTCTCTCTCCCTCCCCCTCTCTCTCTCTCTCTCTCTCTCTCTCTCTCTCTCTCCCTCTCTCCCTCTCCCTCTCCCTCTCTCCCTCTCCCTCTCCCTCTCTCCCTCTCCCTCTCCCCCCCCCTCTCTCTCTCCCCCCTCTCTCTCTCTCCCCCCTCTCTCTCTCTCTCTCTCTCTCTCCCTCTCTCTCTCTCTCTCTCTCTCTCTCTCTCTCTCTCTCCCTCTCCCCCCTCTCTCTCTCCCTCTCTCCCTCTCTCTCTCTCCCTCTCTCCCTCTCTCTCTCTCCCTCTCTCCCTCTCTCTCTCTCCCTCTCTCCCTCTCTCTCTCTCTCTCTCCCTCTCTCTCTCTCTCTCTCTCTCTCCCTCTCTCTCTCTCCCCCCCTCCCCCCCCCCCCCTCTCTCTCTCTCTCTCTCTCTCTCTCTCTCTCTCTCTCTCTCTCTCTCTCTCTCTCCTCATTGGCTGAGACAGCAGCAGGACCCATTGGCTCCCACTGCTGTTAAAGTAGTTGTAAACCCACAGGAAAAAAAAACCTGCAAGACAAAGGCATAATGAACTAGATTGAAGCCCCTTGGCACACCGCTGTGGTCAGCGATATATCTCCCGAAGTTATTTCCGTGTATCGCGGGCTCTGGCCATGTGATTGGCTGGAGTTGCGATTACATCACTCCCAGCGGTAGTGGCACAGCAGCTGAAGCACGAGCAAGCCGTTTCTTCAGTGTGCATAAGCTGATAACGTCATGCACATGCTGATACAGTGAATATCTCTGCTTATGCCCACTGCTTATGCACGAGCCGTGCATTGTGAATGGCCTCTGTGGGAAGGGGGGAGGAAAACTTCTACTAGGGCAGGGGTGGCAGATCATCTAGGGCAGGGGTGTCAAACTCAATTTCATCGTGGGCCGCATCAGCAT
This sequence comes from Rana temporaria, assembly GCF_905171775.1. NCBI lineage: Eukaryota > Metazoa > Chordata > Amphibia > Anura > Ranidae > Rana > Rana temporaria. Next base: position 433,963,485 of record NC_053492.1, read on the forward strand.
TATGATTGCCCTCAAAAAGAGCCGGTTGTATCTGCAAGATTAGATGTCCAGCGCATCCCCTTCTCTTTCATTAAATGTTAAGAGCCACCCCACCATCAGAAGTTGAGTTCCCCACTCTCCCTTAAATCACAGTGCACCCCCCTTTCCTTAAACTGTTGCTGGGAAGAAACTGGATGCATTGCTTAAAAGCAGAAAGTACGGGTCTTGAGGAGGACTGGAGGCCTTGTGTTTGACACCTGTGATATAGGGGATCGGAGCAGAAGTGGGGGGGGGGGTTACCTGTCAAAACCAGGTACCTGCACCCCCTCCAAAAAAAAAGGCATTTTCTAAAGAAGAGCAGGAGAGGAGGCTTTAAAGTGGTACTTCCTCTTTTGGGCGAAGCTCCGCTTTAACTTGCAATTCTTGAAACTAACCCTACAGCACATTTGAATAGGCAAAAATATGCTACGCTGGATTGATGCCCTATGCTCTCAACCAACTGCAGGTGTGAAAGTGAACGGGATCCTTTCTTCAGAATTCACCTTGGCAAACGGGACTTGGGGCAGGGCTGCCTGCACTCTCACACAATTTTAAAGAAAATTTACCTTCTTTATTTACAACCCCCTGTACAGATCGGTAAAAACGGTGCCACTTTTCTCATTCATGGTTTGGAAGGGATCACATTTTGAATGTACTACCCCATTTGTTATATCTTCTGAAAACTCTCCCTATTTCTAACCCACAGTCCTCCCTACGCTCCATCAAAAGGAAATTCTCCAGATTTCTGTGGGTGGACTGTGCCCTCAAAACACACAGGAAACTAAATATAGGGTTTTTTCTGACCCATTTGTTATGGAAAGGAGGGATGGGGGGGGGATTTGGGGGAAAGGAGGATATGTGTTGTGAGGAGAGAATTTGCACTGGGGAAGGGCCCCTTCACACGGAACAGATCTGTGATGATCCGCCCTGTGAACCTCGCTGAGCCAGCAGATGACAGGGCGGTCCCCGCACACTGTGCAGGGACCGCCCTGTCAGATCTCCATTCTCCTCTATTGGGGGATCGGATGATCACCCGTCCGATCCGCAGATGGATGGAAAAATAGGATTTCCTCCCTCTGCAGAATCGGAGCATAGTGGACCCGGATGAGATCAGGTGTCAGCGGACGTTCATCTGCTGACACCCGCTATCCCAGACGATGCACTATTTGATGCGAAACGCGTCGGGTGACTCCACTGCTGTGCCACTTTGTACATTTGAAAGCACTGTTCACCTTTTATAATGTAAGTGTTTTTACCTACATTAAACATTGGTATCTTTCAGTATTACGCTACGTGCCTTTCTCTTCTTCTCCTACATCTCTACATATTGGTTTAAATTTTGGCCCATATTGGGTACCCCTGGAAGCGACCTTTCCTGATTCAGTCCCTGGGTTCCTCTCTGACTTGCGATGTGTCTCCGTGAGAATTGCAGCCAATGATCCAAGCCCGAGAGTGGTTTATACCCTGCTTTACTGACCCTCTGGGCATATGTCCATTAGGGTACAGTATCTCTGGTAAGCCTTCCTTTCAATGATCGGTGGTGAATTTCTTTACTGCACTTCATTCCAAGGCATTGGGACTATTATCACCAATTTTCATCACATTGGATCTTTTTTTCACATACATTTATTTAGATTTTATATATACACCATCCAGTGTCTATACATATACATCACTTTTTTGGTTGATGTATTGTCATCATAATTTTTCACCACTTGTTTGATGCACTGTTTATTCATCCTTTCATTGGGTGATCTATTAATTTTTAATTAATTCTAATTATTATTATTTTTTAATTCCCACCCCCACTCCTTTTCTGAAGTCATGTGGTTACTTTTCTGGATTTTGACTGAATGTTAGTGATCATAGCAGAATTTAGTGTAAGGAAAACATCAGAAAAAAATGCATGTTGACAAGGGGAGTGTAAAGGTGGGCTGACATCACGACTCCACCTCTTAAATAGCCCTTACACAGCCTGGAGGTGTGTTTGGGGTCATTGTCCTGTTGAAAAATAAATGATGGTCCAACTAAACGCAAACCGGATGGAATAGCATGCCGCTGCAAGATGCTGTGGTAGCCATGCTGGTTCAGTATGCCTTCAATTTTGAATAAATCCCCAACAGTGTCACCAGCAAAGCACCCCCATCACACCTCCTCCTCCATGCTTCACGGTGGGAACCAGGCAAGTAGAGTCCATCCGTTCACCTATTCTGCGTTGCACAAAGACACGGGGGGTTGGAACCAAAGATCTCAAGTTTGGACTCATCAGACCAAAGCACAGATTTCCACTGGTCTAATGTCCATTCCTTGTGTTCTTTACCCAAACAAGTCTCTTCTGCTTGTTGCCTTTCTTTAGCAGTGGTTTCCTAGCAGATATTCTACCATGAAGGCCTGATTCACACAGTCTCCTCTTAACAGTTCTAGAGATGTGTCTGCTGCAAAAGGTGGAAGAACCTAGAATATGAAATATATTTTCAGTTGTTTCACACTTTTTTGTTATGTATAATTCCACATGTGTTAATTCATAGTTTTGATGCCTTCAGTGTGAATCTACAATTTTCATAGTCATGAAAATAAAGAAAACTCTTTAAATGAGAAGGTGTGCCCAAACTTTTGGTCTGTATGTAGCTGCGATATGGGGCAACTTGATAGATACAATAGGAGCTGGGGGCAGTGGAAGGACTTGAAATCTTTGGAGAAATACCTGGAAAAAACTATAGGATAACAGAGAAATAAGACGGAACTGTATTCTACCTTTGCATATGAAAAGAAACATATTATAAACTTTATTCTAGTAAGGGCACGTCCTGTATATTAAAAAAAACACACATTATAACAAATATAACTGATATCTGACAGATGAAGGTTTCGGCGCAAGCTGAAGTATTTTACCCCTAGGGAATTCTTATACACATATTTTTTGCTTATCCTCAAATAGCGGGTGGCCTTAAAAGAAGAATAGGAGCACATGCTGGAGGCTCAGAATACAGAATCGGGAAGGAAGTAATCCTTCAAAAGTTTTAAAATAGTATGGAAATTGAGTTTCATGTTTTATAGAAACAGAATAATATTAGGCTAAAGCATTTTTGCCACAGTAGAAAAAGTATATAGAAGAGCAAACTAGATTTATGACATAAGGGCACCACTAATGTGAATATTATTGTGTTCTGTGTCAGGATAATACATATAATCATGATATTCAGTATATTGGTTTTAGATTTCACATTCTTTGTTTTTCTCTGCATTTACATGCAGACCAAGATGATTAGTGAGGGTGACAGGGTGTTGGGACAAACCATAAGGGCCCAATCACACAGGCTATCCGATCAGGTCCACCTGTCAGTTATTCAGGAGGACCTGATCGGACCCAGTGTCTCCTCTATGGAGCGGCGGATGTCCGCTGACACCCGCCGCCATCTGATCCGATCCTGCCCGCAAAAAACAGACAGATGGTGGTCCTATTTTCCATCCATCTGGCAGATCTGATCGCATAGGGTTGGATGGAAATGGACAGGCGGTCCATTTCCATTGGATTTTCCCATAGAGGAGAGTGGGACTTTGTCCGTGTCTGCTCTGCACAGTGAGCAGACACAGACCTCTCATCCGCCTGCTTAGCTGCGATCAGTGGAGAGCTCCCCCGCTGAGTAAGCAGAATATGCAACACAGAGGTGCCCGTATAAATGGGGCCAAACACTGCCAGGGGTATTTGGGCAGCTGGAGCAACCATTAAGACCCCTTCAGACATTTGTGGCCTGTTGCGGTGCTCTACCACACATGCATTGCTGTGCTGTACTTTATGCATTAATGTGCATTGAATCAAAACAGCCCGTTCATAAGGCTCCATGCACACTAGCTTTTTTTCATAAGCTCAAAAAGAAGCTAGAAAAAAAAACACTGGATGAAAAATGCTGATAATAGCATTTTTGTGCCAGCTTCTAGTAGCATTTTAGTAGCTTTAAGGCTCCATGCACAGTAGCATTTTTTTAAGCTCCTAGAAGCTAAATAGCATTATCCTTTGTGTCCATGCACACTACTTTAGGCTATTAGGGCCAGATTCATGTAGAAATCCGGCGGCGTAACGTATCCCATTTACGTTACACCGCCGCAAGTTTTCACAAAGCACTTGCCTGTAAACTTGCGGCGGCATAGCGTAAAGCAGTCCGGCGCAAGCCCGCCTAATTCAAATGGGGTGTGTATCATTTAAATTAGGCGCGTTCCCGCGCTGAATGTACTGCGCATGCGCGAAATGACGTCGCCCCGACGTAATTTTTTTGACCGGCGACGTGCGTTACGTCCTTTCGTATTCCCGGACGACTTGCGCAAAAAAAAAAAATTGAAATTCGACGCGGGAACGACGGCCATACTTTAACATGGGCTGTCTATTTTTACACCACCTAAATAGCAGCCGTAACTTTGCGACAGGAAAAGCCGACTAGCGACAACGTAAGAGAATACGACGAACGCACGTACCTTTGTGGATTGCCCTAAACAGCTAATTGGCATACCTGACGTGGAAAACGACGCAGACTCCACCCAGCGGGCGCTGAAGTATTGCATCCTAAGATCCGAAGGCGTACGAAGCCGCACGCCTGTCGGATCTTAGCCAAATGCCGTCGTATCTTTGTTTGAGAATTCAAAATAAAGATGCGACGTGGCAAATTTGAAAGTACGCCGGAGTATCAGCAGATACTCTGGCGTACTGTTTCTGTGAATCTGGCCCTTAGTATTTTTTTTAAGCGTTAGCATCTAGGAGACAAAAACAATTATTTTCGTAGAGTTTTTTGGAGCGTTTTTTTTCAGCAGAAAATAACGCTAAACACTCCTAAATGCTCCTAACTGCTTATCAATGCTACTAAAATGCTCCTAACAGCCGTTTTTTGTTTTTTTTATGTACTGCAAAAACTTTAATAAAATGTTGGTGCTCCCAAATGCTTCTAAAAGCTACTAAAATGCTACTAGAAGCATGCAAAAATGCAAAAAAAATAATCTGTTGGCATTTTAGAAGCATTTGGAAGCAGTTAGGTAGTATCTTCCATCATACTTGACGTGATTGTAGCCATATTGGTGCAATTGTGACAGTGAAAATTACTGTCCGCGATACTTTTTTTATTTGCACTAACATACAATTTTTCAGGACAAGCTTTCGGGGTGTTTCCCCTTCTTCAAGGTCCAAGCAGTACTGATTCACAAATTTTTTGGCAGAATGTTAAAACAAAACAAGAAAAAAAAAATCTCAGAGGGAAAGAAAGAAAAACATACACATACAAATCGATGGTAATAAAGATAGCAGCAGAGTTAGTGAGATAAGACAGAGGGAGAGCTATAGACTTGAGAGGGGATGCTAGTCACAGAGGTGTAGTATAATGGGTAAAGAGACCAATATCTAAATTTAGGCCATTCGTTTTTGTGTCAAAAAGAATTATCACTCTGCTGCTATCTTTATTACCATTGATTTGTATGTGTTTTTGTTTTTGTTTTTTCTTCCTTTTCCCTCTGAGATATTTTTTTTCTTGTTTTGTTTTAACATTCTGCCAAAAAAATTGTGAATCAGTACTGCTTGGACCTTGAAGAAGGGCAAACACCCCGAAAGCTTGTCCTGAAAAATTGTATGTTAGTGCAAATAAAAAAAGTAGCACGGATAGTACTCAATTGTCTCTGAAGCAGTTAAGAGCATTCAGCATTTTTTTATGCTGGAAAACGCTCCAAAAAACTCTTAAAAACAAATAAAAAATTCTGCTAGATGCTGAAGCTCAAAAAATGCTAATAGCCTAAAGTCGTGTACATGGATACATAGAATAATGCTGCGTACACACGATCATTTTTCGGGTTCTAAAAAGTGAAATTTTTCAGGCTCTAGAAAAAACAACGTTTTTTTCAACTTGATCATTAAAACGGCCTTGCCCACACACGATTGTGAAAAAAAAGTGCTCTAGCAAAGCGCGTGACGTACAACACGTACAACGGCACTATAAAGGTGAAGTTCCATGCGGATGGCGCCACCCTTGGGGCTGCTTTGGCTGATTTTGTGTTAGTAAAAGACGATTAGCGTTTTTCTGTCTGTTACAGCGTGATGAATGTGCTTACTCCATTACGAACGGTAGTTTTACCAGAACGAGCGTTCCCATCTCATAACTTGCTTCTGAGCATGCGCGGATTTTTCACGTCGTTAAAGCCCACACACGATAATTTTTTAGAACCCGAAAAACGACAAAGTTAAAAAATAGAGCATGTTCGAATTTTTTTTGCCCATTTTTTAGAACCCGAAAAATGCTCTGAAGCCCACACACGATAGTTTTTAATGACATAAAAAAAACTTAATTTTTTTAGAACCCGAAAAATTATCGCGTGTATGCGGCATAATACTAGTTGGCTTTCAGAAGTAAAACAATGCCAATGCACCACAATGGACATAAAACTGGATCTGCAGTATTTTTGTAATGCAGTACACCACATACAACTTGTATTTTGGTGTTCTTCATCATAGGTACATTGAAGGCTACCATACTTGTTTTTTGTGCATATCATGTGTTGCGGTAACCCGTAATTAAACTCATGTTTTTCCTCATGTTTTTTGCTTTGCACAGAAGACAGCCTTAAAAAAAAAAAAAAAAAAAAAAAAAAAATTAAATGTAAATCACTGTGAATTAATTGTTACCTTTGTGTACATCAATGGCAGTGCCAGGACAAGGTCATCCAGTGCCCAGGGCAAAGATGCCAAACTTGCCAAACTCCCCCCCTTCCCTTAGGGTTAGCAGTGATGTCACTGTCAGCCTTGTAACAGAAGCAACTGGCATAGGGTGCCCCCATCCATGCAATACACCGTTGCACCCAGGGCAGCCGTCCCTCCTGCCCACCTCATGTTCCGGCCCTGATCAATGAAGGTATTATGGTTTGTCCCTGTCACACTCACTGGTTAGCTATGTATTTTTTTAACACTTTTTAAGTTCACTTTTTTTTCTTTAAGGCCTAGTACACACGAGAGGATTTATCCGCGGATACGGTCCAGCAGACCGTTTCCGCGGATAAATCCTCTCGAGGATTTCAGCGGATTTGGATCCGATGGAGTGTACTCACCATAGGATCGAAATCCGCGCCGAAATCCCCTCGCGATGACGTGTCGCGCCGTCGCCGCGATGATGATGCGGCGACGAGCGCGACGCTGTCATATAAGGAATTCCACGCATGCCTGTATTCCACTTGCTTCCACTCATAGTGTCAGGAGTATACAGCTCAGCATCACAGGACAGAGTATATAGCCCCAGCATCACAAATCATGGTATATAGTGCAGCCTTACAGATCGGCGCAAACAAACTAAAAAATTACATTGTTAGTAATGAAGGACTCTAAATAGGCAGGAGATTACCAGAGACTGCGGACATACTGCATTAGATTACCAGAGACTGCGGACATACTGCAGGAGATTACAAGAGACTGCGGACATACTGCAGGAGATTACCAGAGACTGCGACATACTGCAGGAGATTACCAGAGACTGCGACATACTGCAGGAGAGTACCAGAGACTGCGACATACTGCATTAGATTACCAGAAACTGCAGACATACTGCAGGAGATTACCAGGGACTGTGGATATACTGCACAAGATTACCAGAGACTGCGGACATACTGCACAAGATTACCAGATCCTGCGGATATACTGCACAAGATTACCAGAGACTGCGGATATACTGCACAAGATTACCAGAGACTGCGGATATACTGCACAAGATTACCAGATACTAGTAGATAATGCACAAGATTACCAGAGACTGCGGACATACTGCATTAGATTACCAGAGACTGCGAACATACTGCACTAGATTACCAGAGACTGCAGAGATACTGCACAATATTACCAGAGACTGCGGACATACTGCATTAGATTACCAGAGACTGCGGACATACTGCATTAGATTACCAGAGACTGCGGACATACTGCATTAGATTACCAGATACTGCGGACATACTGCACAAGATTATCAGAGACTGTAGACATACTGCATTAGAGAACCCATAATTCTGTGAATTGTGGCCCTAATGAAAGACTTTGTGTAGGGGGTGAAGGTTGGTATTTTTGCAGAAATGTACATGTAAAATAAATTTTGTAAATAAGTGGGCATGGGGGGGGGGGACTGAAGGCTGCTATTTTGGCAGAAATGTAAATAAAATCCGGTAAATAAGCGTGGGGGGTTGGGGGGGTGGGTGTAGATGGCCGCTATTTTGGCAGAAATGTACATTTAAAATAAATGACATTTGGTTAATAAGGGGGGGGGGGGGGAGGGGGGATGGTAGTGACGGCTATAATTTTGGAAGACATGTACATTTAAAATAAAAGACATTTAGTTAATAAGGGGGGGGGGGTAGGTGGGGGAGGGGGTGACAGACGCTATTTCGGCGGCACATTAGAATAAGGAGCAGAAGAGCAGAGGGGAATGTACATGTTACATGTACATGCTCCTCTGCTCATTAATCGTATGTGCTGCCGAAATAGCATCCGTCACCTACCTACCCCCCCCCCTTATTAACTAAATGTCTTTTACAGTAAAAGACAGTCGGGGGGGGGGGGGTGACGGATGGTATTTCGGCAGCACATACGATTAATGAGCAGAGGAGCATGTACATGTAACATGTACATTCCCCTCTGCTTCTCCTCCTCGTTATTGCCCGTTTGTCTTTTAGTACATTCCTCTCTGCTCACTAATCCTATGTGCTGCCGAAATAGCGTCCGTCACCCCCCTCACCCCCCCCCCCCGCTTATTAACTAAATGTATTTTACTGTAAAAGACATTTAGTTAATAAGCGGGGGGGGGGTGAGGGGGGTGACGGACGCTATTTCGGCATCACATAGGATTAGTGAGCAGAGAGGAATGTACTGAAAGACAAACGGGCAATAACGAGGAAGGGGGGGGGGCCAGGGGGATCGTGGCACTGGCAGCTACTTTTTCGGGACTCAGTAATGTAATTAGTCCCGAGGGGGGAGTAAAGATAAGAGGTGGAGGGGGATGCTGCTGCATACCTTAATGTCCCAGGAGTCGGGACCACACGGGCGCTGAGCTGCAGAGTGTGCCGACGTCACTTCCTGTACCTCGAGTGACGTCGGACTTGGATCAATAGCGCGTGCACCCGCTCGGCCATAATAATAAAGTCCATCGCGCCGGATGGAGAACGCCACAAAGGCATTTTTTGCCTTCCAATGTAGCGCCTCGCATGCAATCTTGTGATTGCACAGACGTGGCGCTACCGCACTTTACTGTGCCCGGCGCCGGGCACAGTGCACATAAGGACCATATTTTTTTTCGTTTTCTTCTTAAAGGGACATGTTAAAAAAAAAAACTTTTTTTTTTTTTTTTTTATAATTTTTTTTTCTTTTACTGACTGGGGGAGGGGGGGCGGCGCCCGGGCGCCCTCTATGGACGGGCCGCCACTGGTGTTAATCAACCTTTTTTTAGTCAAAGCACCGTTTAAAATTATGGACAGTCTCAAGGCACCCCATTCTAGAATGTAAAAAACGATTCTAATTGTTTTACATAATGCAGCAGCATCCACACACGCAGGACACCTGACATTAAAGGTGATTTATTCTTACAAGGCAAATACACTTTTACACACTAGTACCGACTAGTATTCCAGTGTTTCTTCTCTCCCTCAGTTTCTCTCCATCACTCAGCTAATATGACCCCAGTGTTGATGGAGAGGGGCAGTGAGGGTCAAATAAGGATGCTGTGCAGGCAATCAACACCCTTCTTACCAACTCGGATGACATCATTGGTTTTTAGGAAGCCGGTGCCTGGAAGGTAGGGTGACCACGTGTCCCGGATTGCCCGGGACAGTCCCGCATTTTGCAGGTCTGTCCCGGGCACATTCATTCCAGGACAATACAGTGTCCCGGAATGAAACTGATACAGACACCCCCCCCCCTCCCGGGTCAATCTGATGCCCCCAAAAAAGGCCGCCACATCACAGCTTTACTCACTGACAGTGCTTGTCCTGGACGGGAATGCCTGGTGTACAATCCCGCCCCCTGCTTGTGATTGGAGAAATCATAAATCCTGCCTCTTGTGTCCAATCACTGTGCTGTGATTCGTTACAGCACACGCGGATTTTTGGGAAGAGCCCCTGAATGGTAGTTTGGAAATGTGGTCATCCTGCTGGAAGGTTGTAATGGTACACAATAAATACCTGTGGCTGTGTGTAACTAAAAAGCAGGCTTGATCCACCCACTGGCTTGTATACATTTTCGGGCAATATTTTAAGGCATTTTGCCAAGGCACCCCTGAAGGAACCTCAGGACACTCCAGGGTTGAAACAAGCTGCTCTAGATGTACTGTAGCTCTATCCCAGCCTCTGTACATGGAGGATGTGCCAGGACATCCCCAGAGTCCTGACATCATGACGTTGTGACGTCATTAAACGAGAAGTTGACACAACATGAAATACATGCACCAAAATATTTTTGGGGAAATTATAACTTTCAATTTCACTAATCCTGAATCATGTTCAACATACTAAAATATGCTGATAATCCAGGAGTAAAATAAGCTCTTATTCTAATGGAGATGTCCTCACTGGGGTTCAAAACTGCTGAGTGACTTACCCACCAACCTACACATACAGTATGTGACTAGTCTTAAGGCTCGTACACACGGTCGGACATCCACCAAAATTTCCCTTGGATTTTTGTCCTAATTGATTTGTCCAATCACACCCATAGCATACACACACTCTGACTTTTTCAGCAACCAACACGAACATAGTGACGTTTTAGCATACACACACTCTGACTTTTTCAGCAACCAACACGAACATAGTGACGTTTCAACGTACTGCCGAGCGTTTAAAAGAGGAAGTTCAATTCTCCGGCGTCACCCGTTGCGTTCCTTCAGCTACTCTATAGTTAGTTGACGTTTCGTGTGAGTGCTTTTCTAGATTTCAAAACTTGCCGCGTCACGAACGCTATACGAACGCTAGTTTTACTAGACAGAAGGCTTCCGGGTGCTCTTTACTTCAGAGCATGCGCACTTTTTCAAAAAGTCCGATTGTTTTCTGTACACACGGTCGGACTTTGCACCATCGGACTTTTCTTGACGTAAAGTTGGTCCGTTCGCAGACCCAACTTTTTATCCGATGAAAGCCAAAAAAGTTGGTTCGATGGAGCGTACACACGGACGGACAAATTCGAAAAGTTGCAGATTTTGAAGTTGGTTGGCCAAAAGTCTGACCGTGTGTACGGGGCTTTAGGATGACTTGGATGTCCGACCATGTGTACGAACCTTAACAAAATTTCCCTTGGATTTTTGTCTTAATTGATTTGTCCGATCACACCCATAGCATACACATGCTCGGACTTTTCTGCAAACTTTTCTAACACTTTCCCAACATCACGTGGTTTTACTTTTACCGCCACCCTTTGGTTAACTTCTGCTATTGTTGGTTGAGTATAACATTGGTTCTGAGCATGCGCATTTGTACTTTGTCCAAAAGTCCGATGGTTTGCTGTACACACGGTCGGACAAGGCACCATCAGACTTTTGTTGCCAGAAAGTTGGTCCGTTCGCAGACCCAAATTTTTGTCCGATGAAAGCCAAAAAAGTTGGTCCGATGGAACGTACACACGGTCGGACAAATACGAAAAGTGCCGGATTTTGAAGTTGGTTGGGCAAAAGTCCGACCATGTGTACGGGGCTTTACAGTTTGGCTATAGGGTAAAATCTATAAACTGTATCAATGTTACTGAAGAACATGCAGCATTGCCTGAATTTTTCCTGTAAGGAAGTGATCCTTCGTACTCGGAGCCTCCAGGTAGTGCTTGTCTTGTTCTCACATATCACATTTATTAGTTCAGACAACTTTTCTTGCTGTGGAAAAACAAGGTGCGTCTTTGCAGCACTTCCTTTTGGATTCTGTCTCACAAAACAGTATTGTTAATGTTGGCCTATCATACCGGAGAGTGATCAGTAAAAACTGTTTCTCTAGTAAAAGTTGGCTGCAAAGAGCGAAGTGATCATTAAAACCTAACTCCAACCAAAACGTAATTTTTCATTATAATGTGAGAGTGGAGAAAGGTTAGAACTCCTTATGCCGTGTGCACGCGACCGTTTTTCATGTCATGGAAAAAAACAACGTTTTTCTCAACGTGATTCCTGTCAAGCCTGCCTTGCATACACACTATCGTGATAAAAAAATGCTCGAGCAAAGCGCGGTGACGTGCAACACGTATGACGGCACTATAAAGGGGAAGTTCCAATAGAATGGCGCCACCCTTTGGGCTAATTATGCAAATTGCCCTTCTCATAACTTGCTTCTGAGCATCCGCGTTTTTTCCCCCATCGTTATAGCCTACACACGACCGTTTTTCATGATGAGAAAAACGACATGAAAAAAAACGAGGAGAAAAAAAAATAGAGCAGGTTCTAAATTTTCAATGCCCATTTTTCTCGTCGAGAGAAATGCTCTGGAGCCTACACACAATCGTTTTTAATGACCAATTTAAAAAATTGCATTTTTCTTGTCATGAAAAACGGTCGTGTGTACGCAGCATTACAGTTTTTTTTTTTTAATCCCTGTCCCCACCATAAGTGAGACAGATCATTAAAATTATTAAAAAGGCCAAAAAATAATAATTCACTTAGAATAGAGAGGGGAAGTGTTAAAATCCCTGTCCGTTTTTTTTCCAGTTGATGAGTTTTCTTTTAACTTCCCATATTACAAAAAACAAAAGAGAAGAAGGGGAGCACGGGACTTTTAAGCCTCTCAATAATTATACATAATTTGAGATGAGAAATTACAAATTTTAATTAGCATCCAATAAAAAACTCCATAGAAGCTTTGAAGCTTGTAATACATCACACAAATGTAATAAAAGCTTAAGAGCGTGACGCATACTACACAAAAAAAAAAATCTCAAAAAGATAATAACAGTATGAGACCCCATGTTAGATGTTTTACATACAGTAAATAGAAAGAGTGAAAAAAATAAGAGACCCCAACTTGTTTCGACTTGCAGATAGCTATGTCTTCATCAGGGGGTTTCTTTTCTCTCTCTTTGATGATTTCTGAAACATACATGTGTATACATCAGATATATTGTTGCATTATGGTATAAATACATTAGTCCAAGCAGATACGCAAGCAATAAATTATATTGAAAAGGAAAATTAACTACCATATCAATTCTGTACAACAGACTAAAGCCCTGTACACACGATCGATTTGTCCGATGAAAACAGACCGATGGACTGTTTTCATCCGACAAACCGATCGTGTGTGGGCGCCAACGGTTTGTTTTCCATCTGTGAAAAAAAAATATAGCACATTTTATAAATTTTTCCTGTGGATAAAAAACCGATCGTCTGTGGGGAAGTCCATCAGTCAAAAATCCACACATGCTCAGAATCAAGTCGGAAGCATTGAACTTCATTTTTCTCAGCACGTCGTAGTGTTTTACTTTACCGTGTTTTGTCACGGTCGGATTTTTGACTGATGGTGTGTAAGCAAGACTGATGAAAGTCAGTTTAATCGGATATCCGACGAAAAAATCCATCGGATTAGATTCCATCAGATATCCGATTGTGTGTACAAGGCTTTAATGTTTATCCTTTGTGCATTTATGGGCTCTAATGGTGGGCGTCCCCTGGAGAAACTCAACTTCATAGGCATTTAATCTGTTGTATGATATTTGTGTGATATATTACAAGCCTAAAATCTTCTATGGGGCTTTCTATTGGATGCTAAATATATTGAGTGCCTTAAAATTCCCGTGCTCCCCTTCCTCTCGTGTTTTTTTTTTTTTTTGTATTATATAGACATTTGGCACGTGGCAAAATTTTTGATCTGGTTGGGTACAGGAACAAGTAAGGAAATCTTTTAACTTCCTGTCCTATAGACACAACAGGAAATAAGAGGAAATGTCTCCAAACTAAGGACAATCCTCTCTTGGACAGCTCTCATCAAAGCAAGTGTCCCCATCAAATGCCTTCCCCTCTATTCCTGTTCTGGTGACAACATTTTGGCTGACCAATGTCCTTAGCGAAAATCTAACATTTTGAAAGAAACAGAAAGGGGAAGTCCTCCAATGGAGATGCCTGTTTTGGAGAAAGATTTCTCTAGTTTTGGAGAGACCTCCTCTTACTGGACACCTGTTGTGCCTCGAGAGAAGAGGTGAAAAGAAAAATCACAATAGGACAAAAACAGCAGAAAATAAAAATAAAAAAAATAATTAAAAAAATATATCGTTTTGGCTTTAGATACACTTTTATATTGGGTAACACATTTCAGATCAGGGTATAGAAAGGATAGGAAAAATGAAACAAAAAGATTAAGACTCCCTTGAAGACACTTGTTATTATTGGGAATGGTTTTACAAATTACCTCTGATTAAATGTCTTGAAGTAAATTATATAAAGATGAACTGAAAAGATAACACGTCAAGTGAACTGTTTTAATAGCCAAACACAACATATTTCTGTAAAATAAAGTCTGTGCATGGCACGCAAAGGAGATGTTTTTCTGTTTGAATGCTGGATTTTTTTTTAAAGTTAACGCCAGCTTCAAAGGCTACAAGAGGTTCCACCGGTAAGATGTACTGATCTTCCCTTCAATCCTTTGCGGTTCAGCTGAGGAGAAGGCAAACCCAGTACTTCCCAGTATAGGGGACCATGTAACTTAATTCCCTTCTAAAGGACAGCGTGGTGCTTGCTGATTGGCTAATCACTGTTACATGGAGGTAGGGTTAAAGTTGTCAGCACTGTGCAATTTCCTAGTCACTTACATTTACACTTAGGCTGCATTCACACCTGAGTGTTTTGTAGCCTGAAGCCTGAAGCTATAAAACGCTAGAGGGGGAAAAATACATTATTCTCTATGGAGATGGTTCACATCTCCACTCCAAAACGCCTGAAGCCGAACGCCTGAAGCTCAAACAAGTTCTGGACCCTTTTTTGTCGGGCGGATTTGGGCGTTTTTGAACGTTCGTATTCCCATTGAAACGAATGGAAACGAAGCGTCTAACGCGACAACGAGCATTTCTACGGGCGTTTTGTCGCTTTAATCTGTTCTGTGAAATAGAACATTCACCCAGGAAGAAGATAATAAAAAAAATCTACAAACATAGCAACAAGTGATGAAAGAGATGAGCATTTTTCCTATTGGCTAAAATAAAAAACGACGAAGTTCAAAAACGTTGGACAATGATGTATGCAAACGCGCGAATATGTGTGAATACGCGCTACAAAACGCCGGAAAAAACGACCGAAAACACGACGCTCAGGTGTGAATGCGGCCTAACACTCCTTGCTGGGAAGAAAGCTGTATATGGGGACCTGTACAGGGGCAGACTGACAAATCATGGGGCCCCCGGGCAATAGAAGATTATGGGGCCCCCGAGCTTACAGATGGCCACTACGCTAGGAGGCACTGCAGATGCGGGGCAAAAAATAAATTTTTTGTTCTTTTTTAGAAGTGAAGATGTGTTATTGGGTCTTTGGAGAGGCTGAAAATCAAAGTTTGCACCTTGTACATTTTGCTGTGAGCTTATTGATTGCAGTCCAGTACAAAATAGCATTGACCTGAATGGAAAAACTTCAGATTTTCCTCTACTATACCAACATGAAAGATGTAAAAGTTCCGACTGTAGTGCTATAGAGGCACTTAAAAAAAAAATCTGACTTTTTCCATCTGATTTTTCGATCGTGTGTGCACCCTCTCTATTTGTCCTGTTTACCATTATCAGATAAAGCACCGACGTGTGAATGGGCGGCTGCTCTCTGGGATTACACACAGTTCCCAGAAAGCAGCGCGCCCCATTCACTAGAAGAGGATGCAGAAGACAGGCCGCGGTTACGGAAGAGGCAGATTACGGACTTTCGCATAGCAACAGGTATTTCGGGTGAGTATAAAAAAAAAGAAAAAATTCTATTTTTTGGGGGGATTTTTTGTGAATTTTTTTTTTTTTCCTGGGTGGAACTCCACTTTAAGGTGAATATAAAAAAAAAATGTGTTTTCCCTGGAAAAGTAATACAGGGGAAATGTTTCATATACAATATGTATTTTATCTGTGTATTTACCTGCTGGCCTGAAGTTAAGTATAACTAAAGTCATTGAAAGTGAAAGTCCCCAGAAAAGTAATAGAGGGGGAATCTTCCAATGGGGACACTAGTTCTGGTGACCTGGGGGCCCCTAAGGGTTTCCCTTAATTTGCAAGGACTTCCTATCAATTCCTTACTCTATCCGAAACGAAAAAAAAAAAAAGTTTTGCCTATAGTTCTTTTTTAAGTGTTTTGGTTGACAGGTCAGTATATTGGACAGCAAAGCTGCACAAATACAGTTTGCATGAAAGGAAGTAACTGTTTTCACCCATCTGCCATTTAGCATTTCATCTGCATAGGTACTGTAGTATGCGAAAGTGAATGAAGCATTGCAGAGCGCACAGCAGTAGCCTGTTATGTGGGTAATCTCTTAAATTTTTGATGACGCTTTTAAAAAACATTATTTCAAATTGAAAGTCATGTTGAAACATCTAGAAAAACAGAAATTGAATTTAATGCAGAAAATTACATATTATAGACAAATCCACAGTAAATTACAGCAATTTTACACACAAAGCAACCACACGGATGAATAAATACCTGGCCAAATACAGTTCACATCTTGCCAATGTTTTATCATCTCTGGGATAACTTTAAAAAAAAGTCTTATCTTGACAAAGTGGGAATAGCCTATCTATCTTTAGGAGTGACTAGGCAGAAGTGTTAACTTCAAAGCAAAACCGCCCCGCCAGGGTGTGGTCCCACTGACTATATCCCCTCAGCCTGCACCAAGCAATTCAGTTCGTAGCAAGCAGTACAGAAAAAAGAGGGGTGGGTGCTGTGTCCATCCATGAACTCAGAGAAAGAGATTTTACGGTGAGCATAAAATCCTATTTTCTCTTTAGTTCATGGACAGACACAGCCTTATCTTGACAAAGTGGGACGTCCCAAAGCAGTGTCAAAATGAGGGGTGGGAAGCATAAAAATAAACTTCACCCCAAAACAGAGCTCCTCAACTGAGGAGTTGTAACGCTGAACAGCACGCCTGCAAAACCTGGCGGCCGAAGAAGCATTCGAAGATGCACTCACATCAACTTGTAAAGTTTAGTGTAAGTGTGGCCGGGCGACCAGGTCGCCGCCTTACACACCTGGGAAACAGACACTAGATGTCAGAAAACCCCAAGAGGCACCATTGCCCTAGTCGAATGCATCATGATAGGGAGGCGCCCAACCCTTTATGGCGTAAGCCTGATCAGGATCTGTCGGATCCACCTCGAAATGGTGGCCGATGAGACCGCTGGGCCCTTCTTGGGACCAGCCACAGAAACAAACAGTGAGTCTGAACTCCGGAACGGAGCAGTAACAGACAAGTATCTTCTCGGAGCTCAGACAGCGTCCGAGGAATGCCACGTCGTCTCCTTAGGATTCGACGGATGAGGACACAAGTATGGCAGTAAAATGTCTTCCTTGAGATGGAAGGTCGAAATGACCTTAGGAAGAATCTAAGGCGGCGAACGCAGCACCATCTTATCCTAGGGGAAGATCAAAATAGGGAGCCTTTCATGACAAGGCTGCCAGCTCAGAACCCGTCTTAGCTGACCTAACAGCCAGCAAAAGGACCACTTTCTGAGAAAGTGTCAACAAGGGAACTTCCCTAATGTTCTCAAACGGTGGTTTCTGAGGCACCTAGAGGTCATGCCGTTAAGGCCATTGACTGTAAAGCAGGATGACCTATGGGACCTTGTGACAGCAGGTCCTCTCGTAGTGGTAGACGCCAAGGTGCGTCTGCTATTCAAATCCTCACGAAGGTAGTGGAGGACGGACCGGAGGGGCCAAATGCCGAACCCCCTGTAGAAATGTTCTCACTAGAGAGTGAGTCGCCAGGGGTCGCTGAAAGAAAACAGCCAGGGCAGATATCTGCCCCTTAATCTTGCTTAAAGCAAGC
Source organism: Rana temporaria (assembly GCF_905171775.1). Taxonomy (NCBI): domain Eukaryota; kingdom Metazoa; phylum Chordata; class Amphibia; order Anura; family Ranidae; genus Rana; species Rana temporaria. The sequence goes on from NC_053492.1 coordinate 433,981,470, forward strand.
TCTTGGTCCACCCCTCGCTGTAAGAACAGCAGGACTCTGGACACCAAATAAGTCTGTGGATTCCACTTCATTTCCTCGCAAAGGGCTAAGTAAGCTCTCCAAGTGTGATAATAAATTCTCCTAGAGGATAACTTCCTAGCCTTCCTCATGGTAGGAATCACAGAATCCGACAGGCCCCGGTCTCTTAGTACTTGGCTTTCAATAGCCATGCTGTTAAGTCAGCGACTGTAAAGCAGGATGCAGTATGGGACCTTGTGAAAGCAGGTCCTCTTTCAGCGGTAGAAGCCAAGGGATGTCTGCTACTAGCCGCACTAGATCGGCGTACCAAGGACACTGAGGCCAATCCGGAGCAATTAGGATCATAGGAATCCTGTTTGCCTCCACTCTGCGAAGCAGAAGAGGCAGGAGCTTTAGAGGAGGGAAGGCATAGATTAGCCAGTACTGACTCACCGTTGCCACTAACACATCTGTCGCGTCCGCCCATGGGTCTCTTGACCTGGCCACAAACCTCAATACCTTCTGATTGAGTCGAGACACCAGGAGATCTGCGTCTGGCGTGCCCCATCTTGGGCAAAGGAGCTAAAACACCTCCGGGTGCAGAGACCATTCTCCTTGTGCTGCCCCCAGCACCTATCTCCCTGTTAAAGAGGCTTGCCACACAGGCGTTGTCTCACCATACACACTGGTATCATGCTCCCCCCCCCCCCCCCAGTCTCAACAGGCACAAAACTGGTTCCAGGATGGAGCAACTCCTTTACATGCTGGGAGTTTTTGTAGAGGCCTTAATGAGCCAACTTCATTCAACTGGGCTTATTACCTCTACCCTTGCAGGACTCTCAGCACTTCCCCCTAGTGGTACAAATCGGCATATAGCCTGAATCTGGGACACACTTATTTTCCATCCTGGATGCAACCAGGCGTTCTAGCCTGCTGTCACACAATCGCCAGTTAAAGTAATGCAGTGCTGAATAGCAAAAAATGGCCTGGTCATGAAGGGGGTAAAAGTTTCCGGAGCTGGAGTGGTTAAAGGACAGTACACATTTGTTGTACACAATGTGTATTGTCCTTTAAGAAACAGGGAAAAAAGTGGTGGGGTCAAAAATAGCATAGGGTCCCCTACAGAATCCAAATCAGACACCTATGCAACAGATAAAGGTCTGGTATGAATTCTGAAGGGGATCTCACACCATCTTTTTTTGCAAACAAAACAAAACCCACCAGGAAATGTCATTTAGCAGCAATTGTATTCTTTCTTTCTAAATGTCACTTTTGCTAGAGTACTATCTAGAGATATGCAGCGTCATGTGCAGATTTAAGGCATCCCCGAAGTATGGTTTTTAAAGGATTTGTGTATTTTTTATATTGCCATTAAAGCCACAAAAAAAAAAAAACCCGTTCCCTGCTATACAGTGTTTTTTTCTTTGCATTGGTACATGTCCTCTATGATGGTGCCCAGCTACCCATGTCCCCTTTACCATACACTTCAATGGGGTCTGGGTGTTCAGGGTTCATGTATTTCCTTCTGGCTTCTGCATATGTCCAGTGAACTGAGCTTTGCATGGTTCGCTTCTTCCTAGGTGTAAACAAATGAAGACATGTAGAAGGCCCACAAAAGTGTCTGAATGAATAATATTTGTGTCACCCAAGGCGAGGAGTTCATGTTGCTATGTTTATATGGGTGTGTGGAGTAGTGGTCAAGGAGGCCAGGTAGTCTCTTTCACCTCCTAATTGCCTTTTTTCTTATCGTGCTTCCAACATTTGTCTTTAATCACATCCTCCTTGGCTCCTGCTCCAGTAAACTCCTACGCCCGCTCGCTCGTGTTTTCAAAACTGATAAAGTTTTCATCGAGTCTAATAGAAATGGATGACAAGATATGAAATCATCACAATGTGTGCCTGATACAGGGTGGGTCACAAAACTGTTCAGTTTTTTTTCCTTCCAGGGGTGAAGAGTACATTGACTGTCTCAGAGTGACTCCAACCAGAAAAGAGACCCTGTGTACAAGCAATTTAATGGACAGTGCTTACCCATAAAATCTATTCATTTTCTGTAAACATTTATTTAGGAGTCTCAACTCTGCCTCCCACACAAGCGTGACCCCCCATCTAAACTCCTAGTTCTTCACAAGACCCCCTCTTCCAGCACATTAAATCTGGGGCTCTGAGCAGTTGCGGCTGGTGTTTTTTTGTGGGGGAGATGGCGGCAAATAACCCCCCTTCCCCCCCTAGCAACACCAACCCCACGTGGCGGGTGGCAGGCAGCAAGTCCTCTCCTCCATGGCGGATTCCAGCACCTCCCCTCCTCCTCCTAGGCATCCTAAAGCATCACCTGTCCTCTCAGCCAATCGGATGACCATTGTCAAAACTTGCTTTCTCATTGGCTGGAAGGAGGATCAGTGTTACAATCGTAAATATTGATTCGCTGTTGTAACAAACCTGGGTGGGCTCGGAACACAATCTATGCGACCCAAGCCCACCCTGTATTGAAAGCTATTAGAGCTTCTGGCTATTAGCGCCTCGGTGCTTCAAAAAAAAACAGCCCCCTTGCATTGAAATTCATGCGTCGGTGTCCTGAAAGGGGCTGGACACATGCACAGAGGAGGCAGCGTTGGACGGGCTGCCCCACAGGGCCAGGGTTGTGGGGAAGAGGCACTTGTTCTCATCAACATGGGGACATGTTGAGGGCATGTGGCCTGATATGATTTAGAGGGGTTGGCGCTCGCTTATCACCTCTCTCTTCTGACCTTCCAGGCTGCATACTCAGATAAGGGTCTGGTATGGATTTTAAGGGTAAACCTCACGCCATTTTTATTTTTATTTTGGCATGCGGTCTCCCTCAAAATCAATATGGATTGGGGGGGGGACCCCTCATGCTGTTTTTTTATTTATTTTATTTTTTATTTTATTTTTTATTTATATGCTGACTCTTCTTTTGCTTATATTTTGCTGTCAGCAGAGAAGCTTTCTGACAGCAGAAGAGTCATAGTTACTAAGGACACAGCGGGTGCTGGCTACTTAACAACCAGCTATTTCCTAGTTGTTAAGGTCGTTAATATACCGCAAGTTTTCACTACTAAAATACTGCAGAATTAGAAACATTAGAAACAGAACAAAACAGAACAGAAATAGTGCATGCGGTATTTTACCACTGACCCTAAAGGGGTAAACACTGCTTAGTGAATTGAGACCAACTACAGATTTGATGTGATGTCAATACCTATCCGATTCTATTTTAGCGCCCATCACAGGAGTTATTTTGGTCAGCCTGGTTACAGCTTGCCCAGAGGAAATTAGGAGAGTTTAGAAATTTAAAGAGGACCTGTTAGTACAATCGTAATGCTTTAAAAGAGGGAGGGAAGGACAGGAAAGCAAGGTGCTTGGTTCCTGTTACGAAGGTTTTAGTGTGTCAGGTTTTAGGATTCTAGAAATGCATTTCTGGCTTTTGGAGACAGGGTAAAATGAATGTTAAGGCTTGCTCACTGATTTCTTTTTGTGAATAAACCAGAAAGCTTATCAAGCTCAGCGTTAGGAGAGAATCAGGGACTCTGTCCCCATAGTTCACTTGCTGCAGACCAGTGGCGGCTGGTGCTCAAAATTTTTGGGGGCGCGCAAACGAAAAAATAAAAATAAAAATTGCAGCCTCACTGTGCCCATCAAATGCAGCCACTGTGCCATCAATTGTCACCACTGTGCCATGCCATCAAACACAGCCACTGTGCCATGCCATCAAACGCAACCACTGTGCCATGCCATCAAATGCAGTCACTGTGCCATGCCATCAAACGCAGCCACTGTGCCCATCAATTGTCGCCACTGTGCCCTTTAATTGTCACCACTGTGCCCTTTAATTGTCGTCACTGTGCCAATTATCGCCACTGTGCCCTTTAATTGTCACCACTGTGCCCTTTAATTGTCGCCACTGTGCCCATTATTATTATTATCATTGATGCCACTGTGCCCTTTAATTGTCGCCACTGTGCCCATTGATGCCACTGTGCCCTTTAATTGTTGCCACTGTGCCCATTGATGCCACTGTGCCCATTGATGCCACTGTGCCCATTGTCGCCACTGTGCCCATTGTCGCCGCTGTGTCCTGTAAAATGCCCCCCCCCCCCCCCCCCTCGGCACTTACCTTTCTGGGGGTTAGCCATCCTCCTTCCACGTCCCTCGACGTCTTCTCCCACCCTCAATGGCGCTTCAGCCAATCGGGTTACCGGTAACCAGAACTGATGAACCTGATTGGCTGAGACGCCTGTCAGTCTTATCCAAGGAACGCACCGCCAGTACGTCCCGAGGATAAGCATTCGGAAGCCGACTACAGCCTGAGGGCTGTACTTGGAAAGCTTATCAGAGCCGCTGGCTCTGATAGGCACTTTCACCCAGTCAACCAGCTGAATAGTGGGCGGCAGTGGCGAAAATGCATGAATCTATGTATTTCAGTGGCTGTGCGAGAGCCAGAGGGGGCGGCGCTCCGGCGCCCTCTATGGACGAACCGCCACTGCTGCAGACATAGGCAGACCTTTGTTATTTACTGATGTCTCACTAATGCCCCTTTCACACCGGTGAATCCATCCAACATCCCCGCTGAGCAGGCAGATGACAAGCCTTGTCCGCTCCGCTATGCAGAGCAGATACAGACACATCCTGCTGTTCTCTATGGGGCAGTTGGATGGAAACAGACTGCATGTCTGTTTCCATCTGATTGTCTTCCGATCCTCCGGACGGATGGCGAACATATCGCCGTATCGCCAATGGTCTGTTTTTAGCAACCGAATCACATGGGTACCTGGCTGTGAAGCCACAAGCTGTCACAGTTGGGTGCCCATAGTTAAGATGCTGGCGCCGAGGAAAGAAGACAGTTGGTGAAACCGGCTGGTGTGAGCACACCTCTGGATCAGGGGACAGGTGAGTGGCTGTTTTTTAAAAGTCAGCAGCTACCATTTTTGTTACTTGCCCTTTTTTAAAATGTAACTGCACTTTTTTATAGAGCGCAATAAGTCACCCGCAGACCCGCTGAGCATGTATTTATGGACCTTGCTTTGTGCACTGGTGCGCAGCCATGTTGGAACAGGAAGGAGCCATCCCCAAACTGTTCCCAAAATTTTGGGAGCATGAAATTGTCCAAAATATCTTGGTATACTGACACCTTAAGAGTACCCTTCACTGGAATTTAGGAGCCAAGCCCAACCCCTGAAAAACAACCCCACACCATAATCCCCCCTTCCCTAAATGATTTGGACCAGTGCACAAAGCAAGGTCCATAAAGACATGAATTTATGAGTTTGGGGTGGAGGAACTTGACTGACCTCAACCCAATAGAACAGTGGTCATCAACCCTGCCCTACAGGGCCCACTAACTGGCCAGGTTTTATGTATTACCATGGGGAGATGCAGTGTAGAATACTGCAATCACTGAGCAGCAAATTATATCACCTGTGATGTATTTCAGTTATCTTGCAAACCTGGCCTGTTGGTGGGCCCTGTAGGACAGGGTTGATGACCACTGCGATAGAACACCTATTAAAGCAGAGACTGCGAGTCAGGCCTTCTCGTTTAACATCAGTGCCTTACCTCATAAATGCACTTTTGGAAGAATGGTCCAACATTCCCATAGACACACTCCAATGGCCCTCGCGTCATTGGAGTTAATTGACAGCAGCACGAGACAATGGCTGCGCTGCTATCAATCTATCCAATGAAGAGCTGAGAACAGCCGAGAAGACTGGGCCGACATCAAGCGTGCTCGACGGGGGACTTTCGAGGGCTCAGGTAAGTAAACAGGGGGTGGGGGGGTCCTGCAATCGCCAAATGTTTTTTTACCTTAATGCATATATGCCCAACTTCCACCGGAGCCAGTATACATTACATTTATAAATACAAACAAGGCCATTACACAACAAAAACAAAAAAAATTGAAATGTTATTTAATTGCAAAATATATTTATATATTCTGTACGCCGCTCGGGTTCGGGTTTGACTTGAAGAAAATGTGGCAGCCCTACTGAGGACTACAGGACTGGAAGAGGACTGAGAGAAGATGTGTCGGCGGTGACAACAGAGCAACAAGGGGGAACACAGACATCACGTCACTGAAGGAGGCACTTTGGGAGGTAAGTAATGCTCATACATGCAAATCATAGTGAGAGTCGTGGGGGTCCAAAATGCATTAGCTACCACTTTAGTTTTATGTTTAAATTTTTTTTTTTTTTTTTTAAATTCTTAAAAAAAAAATATGGTTTAAGGATATAAAGGGGTCATTGGTGAATGTCCAGGTTCTTATATTCTTTATACAGTATAAGTGCTCATATAATTTTGTCCCATCTATTTCAAAATAGAGGCTGATTTATGGATCTGTATGCCTTAAAAGGCTGTTGGTAATATAATCCAGCACATTATAGAAGATAGATCCATTACAGCTACTCCGATTATAAAATGCATCCATCAATTCTTATTATTATGAGTACAAAAATATCACAGCTTGATACAAAATGTGAATGTAGATCTTTATAGCAAGTTCAACATCAAATTTCAAATCATAATAAAGGCAATATATCATATTCTGTAATACGTCTGCATGTACGACAAAATCATATTTTTATTTTTTTTTAACAAGAAAAGACAAAATCATATTTAAAGCGGGAGTTCACCCCCAAATCAACTTTCTGACATTAGTTCCAGCATACTGCTAACATCTGCAGTATGCTGTTTTTTTTTTTTCGCTACTTATCGTTTTATGAGCCCTTGTTATCCGGCTCCGAGCGGGGATCGCTTCCGGGTATAGGCGTTCCTAAGCGAAGAGGAGTTGATTGACGGTCGGCTAAAGCGCGTCACGGCTTCCGAAAATACCCAAAGTGACACTCGGGTGTTTACGGCGCCTGCGCAGTCAGCTCTACACGGCAGGCGCAGGCGCCGTTTAGCGCCGTAAACACCCAAGTGTCACTTCGGGTATTTTCGGAAGCCGTGACGCGCTTTAGCAGCCCGTCAATCAACTCCTCTTCGCTTAGGAACGCCTACTCCCCGCAGGATTCCCCGCTCGGAGCCGGATAACAAGGGCTCTTTATTACCCAGCCGGGGAAAAAACAATAAACTGGTGGTGAAAGGATAGAGTTGAAGGAAGAAGGAGAACAGCAGATTCGGGCGTAGTATTTGGAAAAAGTCCTGCTCCCGTATGTTTCTGCACCACTCCTGCCTGAGTGGGTTTAGCGTACCCATCAGGCCTCTCTCACTGACCTGGCAGCCGGAGTATCACACGAACCTTTAACTTGAGGAAAAGTCTCTACCACAGATCCTCCTGGTATGGACTCGGGGAGAAACCTCTGCCACAGGCCCCCACTGATTGCAATTACGGAGACAATCCTTGAAGAATTATGCCTGGATCTCCTTCTTATTGTCGCCCAGGTACCGACTGACAGGTAATCCAGGGCCGGCGCTAGCGCAAGGCAACAATGGCATTGCTTTACGGCGCAAACGCCGCCAGGGGAACAGGGCGGAAAACTGTCAGGGCCGATCCGAGACGTCTGCGCGGGGTGCAGTTCACCCACCCATCTAGCTCAAGCGCTAGAGTGCTCACTGTACCCCTCCCTCCTCCTCCTCCTCTCCTTGTCGGCGTCTCTCTGCGCCGGTTACCGACGCTGTGTCACGATCTTCTTCTCCACCTGGGCGGCGTGGCTCCACACATTCCTCTCAGGCTCTCCTTTCCAGCTGCCGCCCGGGTGGGGTTGTCACTATCTCTCTGGACTAATAGAGGGCGAGGGGGGCGGTGGGGGGAAACTGTACTTCTGGAGGGGATGTCATGTCTGTCGATCACTGGGTCCCCGACGCTGCTCAAATGTTCCGGACCAACATGGTGCCGGAACCAGGAACACCGCGTGGCACGCACGCCCCCGGCCAGGTAGGCCATAAAGGTGGGAGCCACACTGGACGAAGAAGACCCAGACTCAATGGCGTCTGTCCCATAAATACCCTCTCCCAGCATGTTCAGCAAAGAAACTCCCTCCTGATTGGCTGCTGGGAAAAAACACCCAAGTCTCGACTCCACTGCTGCCACCTATCGCTCTGGGGTGGAACATCACACCAGCAACGACAGAATGAGCCCACAGCACAGCCAAGCTGAGACAGAGACTCTGTTTTGAACATAACAATTTGGATCAGAGTTCACTAATACTCTGATCACCCTCTAAATTTCAATAGCACCGGTACTTGGAAGTAACCAGGCGCTACACATACAATTCACAACCCATGAATTCCTGGACTCCTGAATTGCCTGTCATACTTGTCCATTGGGACTACACCGCAACTGTGAACCAACCGGTTGGCTCTTGTTTGCACAAGTCCATCGGACTAAACTCCAAAGTACAAACATGCATGCTCAGAACCATTGCTAAAGATCAGACAACAATAGCAGAAGTTGCCCAAAGGGTGGCGGTAAAGAGCAGAAAAACCACGTGATTTGGTGAAAGTTGGCTGAAAAAGTCCTGCCGTGTGTATGCATACCAAGTTCACGACCAACAGACTGGCTCCAGCGCCGTCTGGAGCCAGTCTGTAAGCTTAGAGAAGAAAAGGTGGAGGAGGAGAGAGGAGTAGTGGAGTGCCTTGCCATTTTAGGCTATGGGACTGTGTGTTTCTATTGATACACACAGTGTAGGGAGACACAACTCTAGTCTTTGTATGTAAGGGTGGCTCTATAGGATGAGAAAAGAGAGAAATAGGCATTCTGAAGCAGTGATCATTGCACCAGATTAAACTGGAACATCAGCAAGGATTAAAAAGTATGTCACATACTCAGTAAGTGAAATAATCAGCAGCTGAAAGTGCTTACAATTATTGTTTAATATCACTTTAAAATGCATATATCTGGTTTTATTAAAGTTCTCTACAAACTGTTCAGTTAGCCAATAAATGGTATTACCCTAAATCCAAACCTCTACCTTTGAAGTTTTTTTGCTCTTGTCAAGGTAAACGTCTGTCTTTGAAATAAATACGTATATATTGGCTTAGTGGGCATGTATATTCCTTAAAGTGGCGGTCCACCCACCACTGCAAAAATTAAAAGCCAGCAGCTGCACATATTGCAGCTGCTGACTTTCAATAATCGGACACTTACCTGTCCTGGAGTGCAGCGATGTCGGCATCGCAGCTGATGTTTCCATCAGCTGTCGGGCGCATGCCGCCTACATTGCGAGTAAAGAAACCTGCAGTGATGGCTTCACTCCGGGAACCCTTCTGCGCATGCGTGAGGCTCCGTTCCTCTCTCCTTCTGGCCCGGTGGCTGGGGAAGGAGTAGGGAGGAGGAGGGAGCCCGAGCGGTGACGTCAGTACCCGCGTGCTGAGGCTCCCAGAAGTGGGAACAGGATACCTGTGAAAGACAGGTATCCTGCCCCCCCCCCCAAAGGTGTCAAATGTGGCACTGGAGAGGGGGGGTACAACCAGCGGAAGTTCCACTTTTGGGTGGAACTCTGCTTTATGTTTACAAACGGTTTATTGAAAAAAAATTAAGTCTCAGTACAGATTAAATTCGAATTGGCAAGAAGTACAAAAATACATATTAGAGCAGTGAACAACATCTATGAAGAATATGCATATCAGGTAATCGAGCGACAGAGAAATAAGTGCTGGTTTGTATATAAGGCAGTTTGGTAGTACATTGCAGCAATGTAAAAATTTAATGACTTAGTTCGTTGGCAAAATGAGAGAATAAAACGGAATCGGAATAAAAATAATAATAAAAAAAATAAAAAAATAAATTGGTTTAATTCAATGAGTTATCAGAGAAAGGTCCCAGGGCTTCCATTTCTGATCATATATGTTCATGGTATCATATAAGGTGTGATGGATGCGTTCTCCTAGTTTAATGGATATCATACGATCCATGATTTGGGACCAAGGCACAACGGAGGAGCGCCAATTGAGCGCTATCGCCCAGTGTATTGACGTGAGTAAGGTGTGTATAAGCCTGGTGTGGGATATAGGGATGTCTGGGATCGGATAGAATAGAAGACACATTTTAGGCGTCAGTTCTATTCTTCTACCTGTTATCTGTTCTATTTTAATACTGGCCTGTTGCCATGTGTCTTTGAGGTGTGCACATTCCCAGAAGGTGTGGATAAGGGAACCCTGTACCAGGCAGCCTCTAAAACAGAGGGGAGATGTTGCGGGATAGAATGAATTAATTCTGTCAGGGGTGAGGTACCACCTATATTGGAGTTTGATGGCAGATTCCCTAATGGAGGCCGTCCTGGTACACTTCCGTAGGTTATCCGTCATGCCGTCCCATTGCTCAGTAGAGAAGGATTCATCTAGATCTGATTCCCATTGCAGCATTTGGCGTGTTTTGTCTGGTAAATTATATTCATTTAGGTTTCTATACATTCTCGATATCAGGCCTCTGTCTCTGGGTGAAGTAAGACAAATTCGTTCAAAAATCGTAAAGGGGGTTTGGAGGGAGAGAGAGAAGTTTTTTTGATAGAATAGTTTGATATTATTGTAGTCTGAGAGATCAGTATCTCTAAGTTTATATTCTGTCTGTAAATCCAAAAATGTGCGAAAAGTATTATTTTTAGTGAAAGCTTTTAAGTTAGATAGATTGTGGACTTGCCAGACAGAATAATGGTTGGAGTGAATGTCTGGAGGGGTAAATAGAGGGTCCCCTACGAAGGAAGCTAGGGGAGGGATCTCTGAGGAGATGTTAAACTTATGTTTATGTCTGTGCCATAATAGTAGGTCTTGATGTACTACTTTATTAAGATGACCCATCCTTTGAGTTTTAATAGATTTGGACCATAGGAGGCCTTGGAGGTGGAACGGCAAGACAGATTGGGGTGGAACTCTGCTTTAAGCCAGGGTTTGTCAATCAGGGTTCCATGGAACCCTAGGGTTCCTCCAGAGGTTGTGTCACATACCTGGTAGGAGACCTCCAGCCCAGGCCCCACAGAGAGTGTAACAGATGGTGCCAAGGGACAGGAGTATTACAGAGCTTGTGGCTGGAATTGTATATTTGGCGGGTCAGGCAGAACATCAGGGCAACACGCATCGCGGGAAGCATGTCACCCAAAAGTAAGTCCTGAACTTTTTTTGGGCAACATGCTTCCCCCGATGCGAGTTGCCACAATTGCAGTGCGATTTATGGAGTGACAATCCCACCACGATTTGAGGCGTTATTCAAAAGAATGGCATCTCAAATGCGATTTGTCATTCACACATCAGCGCTTTCAAATCGCGGGCAGATTCGCAGCAAATCTCCAAATGCTGAAGTGTGAATCCAGCCTTATGCCTTGTACACACAATCGGAATTTCCGATGAAAAAAGACGGAATTTTTTCATCGGATATTCCAACCGTGTGTGGGATCCATCTGACTTTTTTCTGTCGGGGTTTAGAAATAGAACATGTTTTATATTTTTCCATCGGAAATTCCGATCATCTGTATGGAACTCAGACGGAGAAAAAAAAACATGTATGCTCAGAATCAAGTCGGAAGCATTGAACTTCATTTTTCTCGGCTCGTGGTAGTGTTTTACGTCACCGCGTTTTGGACGTCGGAACAGTGTGTATGCAAGACAGCTTGAACGGAATTCCGATGGAAAACTCCATCGGATTTTATCCCATCAAAAATTCCAATCGTGTGTACAGGGTAAAATGGTGCAAATAAAATATTTACAAAAAAAAATTTAAATTACAAAGAAACAAAGAGACAACAAGCAACAGAAAGATAAAGGGGTGAAAAATAAATAATATGTCCTGTTTTAGCAGATTTCAGTCAATGAACAAGGTGTTAGGTTGGCTCTCATAACTTCGCAGGTCTTCAGTTGTAACGGGTTTACAACCACTTTAAGCAAATCTGGGCTTCCTTGTACCTATTAAAAAATATTTTGATTGCTGTGCCACAAGCTGGGGTCTACAGTGTGAACCAACCCCATAGGGAAAGATTGGAGAGGGGAATGATCACTGTTAGATGGAAGGAAGGATCACTAGGGTGTATGGAAGGAGGGGTCACTATGAAACATGGAAGGCAGGAAGGAAGGATCACTATGCCATATGAAAGGCAGGTAGGATCACTATGGTCTATGGAAGGAGGGGTCACAATGATACATGGAAGGCAGGAAGAAAGGATCACTATGTCATATGAAAGGCAGGTAGGATCACTATGGTCTATGGAAGGAGGGGTCACTATGATACATGGCAGGAAGGAAGGATCACTGTCATATGAAAGGCAGGAAGGATCACTATGGCAAATGGAAGGCAGGAAGGATCACTAAGGCACATGGAAGGCAGGAAGGATCACTAAGGCAGATGGAAGGCAGGAAGGAAGGATCACTATGCCATATGAAAGGCAGGTAGGATCACTATGGTCTATGGAAGGAGGGGTCACTATGATACATGGAAGGCAGGAAGGAAAGGATCACTGTCATATGAAAGGCAGGAAGGATCACTAAGGCACATGGAAGGCAGGAAGGATCACTAAGGCACATGGAAGGCAGGATCACCAAGGCACATGGAAGGAAGGAAGAGAGAGAGGGTTGACTTCAGTCACAGACTTTCGCTCACCCGAGGCTAGCTGTTCTCCCAAGGCTCAGGCAGTGGCAATGTGTAGACTGCTTCAAAATTCCCACCCACATAACCCCTTCACAGCCACAGGATTGGCTGCACGCAGGGGTTTGTGGGCAGACACAGGAAGAGATGAGGATGAGGTGGAACAGGTCTAACCTACCTCCTTTCCCGTTCTGTAGAGCAAGCGGGTGAGCCAGCAGACAGGTGAGTGGGCGGACTGTGCAGCGCACACTGACACGCAAAGTCAAGTGCCGATACTTGTTCCAGCACTGGGCTCCTGTCACGTATCAGATAAGACCAGAACTGTGTGGACTGCAACAGAGGAAACCCAGACGTGTTTAAGTGAAAATACAATTTATTAAATAAGTGAAATAATATTAAAATAACAACCTCCAATACCACACTGTGCACAACAACCAATACCAACAGAACCCATGAATAATAATAGTAAGAGACCAATATGTACAGGTAATGGGGAAACCCAGAATCATAACAGGGCCAGGCCAGGATCGTCACTGGGAGGTCAGCAGCTGGGGAAAGGGAAAACAAACAGGACAAGTAGAGGACGGATGCATCACAGGTAAAGGGAAAAGGGTACAGGATTCCAGGTTCAGGTTCAGGTTACAGACAGACAGGGTCAGGATCAGATGCAGAGCTAAACAGGGTCAGGGCGCATGGAGCGATACCAGGGCAAAGTCTGATTGTCACTGCCGGGTATTTGTACACATCTCCTGCAATCAGTCTCAGGTTACGCCTAATCGCAGGAGATGACGGCCCCACACTGCCAGGAACCCCCCGCTGGTGGACGCCAGTACTGCGGCCCAAAGATCATTAATGCCACCACCAGGGGAGAGCTCCCCTGGAAGTTCCAGACTGCCAGGTGACACCTGGTGGTGGACCACAGTACTGCTCGCCAAATATCAGGCAGTGTCACCAGCGGAAGGAACCTTTCCTGACAGCTCCCCTGCCTGGATTCGCAGGACACCATGATTTGCTTGAAATCCCAGGACAGTCCCGGCAAATCTGGGACGGTTGGGAGGTACGATAATAATCTGTAGATATTTATGGTTAGCAGAAATGAACAGACATCCTGCCAGAACCTCAATTAGATCATTTTAAACTCTGGTAAAGACATGTGTACTGGTGTCTGCTGTCCCTAAATTGAGATTACAGGCTCTTTGAAATGTGACCAAGTTAAAAGGCTGTGGAGGTGCACTCCTAACTACTGCAATGTGTACTGTTCTACAAAACCATCATGGCCGACCTATGATTCGTAAACAACATGGCCGCCAGAAATGGCTTTTCATGTGCCCAGTATGTGATATCATTACAATGGTAATTTTTAGCAGGGGTTTCTTTAAACAGGAAAGATACTTTAAGGGTTGAGAAATGCTGCTTCAAGCCTTAACAAATTAAAAGGAGTAGTGGTAGTGGCCACAACAACCAATAAAAGGTCATCTCTCTGCTCTCCGCCTATCAGCATGAGCCTTCTCAGCAGGTGATTGAAGATCAGGTGCCACCCCTCTTATTCCCAGTCTGGGTGCTGTTGTGCAGGGTATTTGAAAGATAACAAAATTGTCATTGTTAAAACTACTCATACTAGTTGCATTTGATAACGCATTTGCTTTTTTGAATAAATACAAAACTGCATTTATTGGTGATGTTTTTTTAAATCTCCCATGCAGCCCTAATCTACTCTAATCAGGCCATCATTATACATTCTGAGCTAGATTCACGTAGCTCGGCGTATAGTTTTGCCAGCGTAGCGCATCTCATATGCGCTACGCCGACGTAAAATAGGGCGCCCAGACCATTATTCACAAAGGTCTGGCGCCGTACGTTGCGCCGGCGTAGGGTAAATAGTCAGGCGTAAGCCCGCCTAATTCAAATGTGGAAGGTAGTGGGCGTGTTGTATTCAAAATAGCCGTGACCCCATGTAAATTTTTCCACTAACGATCCACGCATGCGCACGCATGCTCAGAGTCACGTCGCACATACTCCCTAAGATACGTCGGCTCAATGCTTTCGACGTGAATGTAACCTACGCACAGCCCCATTCACGTACCACTTACGTAAACGACGTAAAATTTGACGGCTGTTCCGACGTTGCGCGCGCATGCTCAGAGTCACGTCGCATATACTCCCTAAGATACGTCGGCTCAATGCTTTCGACGTGAACGTAACCTACGCACAGCCCCATTCACGTACCACTTACGTAAACGACGTAAAATTTGACGGCTGTTCCGACGTCCATACTTTAACATTGGCTGCGCCTCATATAGCAGGGGTAACGTTACGCCGGACATAAGCCTTACGTAAACGGCGTAGCGGGTGCAAGTACGTTCGTGAATCGGCGTATCTAGGTAATTTACATATTCTACGCCTAAATCTACGGAAGCGCCCCTAGCGGCCAGCGTAAATATGCACCCTAGGTACGACGGCGTACTAACATTTACGTCGGTCGGAGGAAGCTGAAATTCAGGCGTATCTAGCTCCCAGAATAGCACGCATAGAGACGACGGCGCATCTACTGACTTACGCGGCATATCAATAGATACGCTGACGTAAGAGCTACATGAATCTAGCTCTCTGTGTGTTTACAGTGATCATCAGAATGTTACAAATACAAGTACAAATCTCTTTTTTTCCTCCAGCTTTGTTTCCTGGATCGTCGTGTTCTTTGTCAACGCAGTTCCTCCTGCAGGATCACATGGCGGCACACTACCGAAATCTCCATTCTGCAAAAGGTACAATGGGTTCTGGGAAATCCTATAATGGATCTAATGCCAAGAATGTGTTTTGTGTATTTTTTTTAGTTTTAAATAGTATAAAAATCACGTATTTTTTCCCATTTCTGTCTCATTTGGGATATTATTATTGTTGATGTCTTCTCTGGAAAACACAACTGGAGGTTGGAATGGATAGTTGTCACCAGAACAGGTGTGCAGGAAGATTTCCTCCTACCTGATATCTGATAACTAAACATTGCATCAACTTTTGGCTTTAGATCTACTTTAAATCTGATGTTTAATCTGCTTATATTTTACTGTCCCGGGTTCACCTCTCCCCCCCCCCCCCCCACCATCAGCATACTAATTCAATTTTTAAATACAATCTTCCATTTTCAGGACATACTTTGATTTAGACCCGGTGATAACAAATAATATTATAATAATAAAAAAAAGGCAGTTCTGGCAATTGCAGTGTACAGAGTTCTTAACCTCCTGAGACCCGCGCTATAGTCAAATGACGGCTACAGCGCGGATCTCAAAATCCAACTAGACATCAATTGACGTCTGCCCCTTTGGGCGTTCCCCGCGCGCGCTCCAGAGCGCGCAGCGCGGGAACTTCTGTGTTGGCCGTGTCCCTTGGACACAGCCAATTACAGATCGCCGCGAACCGCCAATCAGAGTGGCCGTTTGCGATGCGATCTGTGCGGCCAATGAGAGATGATCTCATATGTAAACATATGAGATCATCTCTCATTGCCGGCTCACACAGAGACAGCGTCCTGTCTCTGGAGAGGAGACCGATCTGTGTCTCTTGCACATAGGGACACAGATCGGTCACCCCCCCCCCCCAGTCACCTCCCCCCACCTACAGTTAGAACACTATATAGCATGGGTCTTCAAACTACGGCCCTCCAGTTGTTCCGGAACTACAATTCCCATCATGCCTAGTCATGACTGTGAATGTCAGTGTGTTACAATGCCTCATGGGATGTGTAGTTCTACAACATCTGGAGGGCCGTAGTTTGAGGATCCCTGCTATATAGGGAACATATTTAACCCCTTCCTCACCCCCTAGTGTTAACCCCTTCAATGCCAGTCACATTTATACAGTAATTAGTGAATATTTATAGCACTGATCGCAGTATAAATGTGAATGGCGCCAAAAATGTGTCAAAAGTGTCCGATGTGTCCGTCATAAAAATCGCAGATCGCCGCCATTTCTAGTAAAAAAATAATAACAAAAAATAATAATTCTGTCCCCTATTTTGTAGGCGCTATAACTTTTGCGCTTATTGCGATTTTTTTTTTTTTACCAAAAATATGTAGAAGAATACGTATCGGCCTAAACTGAGAATTTTTTTTTTTTTTAAATTGGGCTATTTATTATAGCAACAAGTAAAAAATATTGTATTTTTTTTTCAAAATTGTCGCACTTTTTGGTTTATAGCGCAAAAAATAAAAACCGCACAGGCGATCAAATACCACCAAAAGAAAAAAGGACGTCAATTTTGTTTGGGAGCCACGTCGCACGACCGCGCAATTGTCAGTTAAAACGACGCAGTGCCGGTGATCTGCCGTGCTGGTTCCAGGTATCACGGAAGTTCCAGCGCATGCGCGAACTGAGGCGCAGAGATGGTTCCAGCCATCGGGAAAGTTCCGTCAAGCACTGCGCAGGTGCAAACTTGCTGACGGAAATCCCCGAACGGCGGCCGGCATCCAGGGCGACGTGGACTTAGAGGAAAGTGGCCAGTCGGCCTCACGTCCTCGCTGCGCTCGGACGGCTCGCTTCGCTCGCTCGGCCTCCTGGCTCTTTTTTTAACATCCTCCAATCCATGGGGATGTTAAAGAATGAGCCTGGATGCCGGGCGAGGTTCGGGGATTTCCGTCGGGAAGTTTGCGCCTGCGCAGTGAGTGGAGGAACTTCCCCCATAGGGGAACATTGAGGACAAGTCACCGGAAGCTGAAATTTCACCTGGGCAGGAGGGGGGTATATGTGCCCAGTAAGCAAGTGGTTAAAGGACAGCTTGCATAATTTCCCAAAGACAACTTGGTTGGAAGAATAAAAACTTTCAATGCGTCTTTAAAAATCCATTAAATGATTAAAGCAAATTTTTAAAGTGGTTGTAAACCTCAAGACATGAAATATGAACAAAGCATGTCCATCTATAGTGTGTACTTGTCTCAATTAAGAGCACTTATAAGTCGTCCGTGAATAGGAAAGGACGTAACTCACGTCTACGTTCAAAAAATGACGTCGGTGCGACATCATTTCGCGCAAAGCACGGCGGGAAATTTCGAAACGGAGCATGCGCATTTCAATCGGCGCGGGGACGCGCTTCATTTAAATGAATCAGGCCCCCCCCCCGCCCAATTTGAAATACGCGCCGAGAAATACACTAAGCCGCCGTAACTTACGGCGCGAAAACTTCCTGGATTCGAAATTCCGCCAGGTAAGATACGGCGGCGTAGCGTATCTCTGATACGCTGCGCCAGGGTAAATGACTGTGAATCTGGCCCTTGATTACTATGCACAGCTGCCCCAGATTCTGGGTGCCCCGGTTTTAGTGAATCTCCCCCAGTGTGAGACGCTCACAGTGTGCAGTAAAACCAATTTCAGTGCCGGAGTTCAGATTTAAATAATAGTAGATACATATGTCAGAGAAAGTATAAAATCAATAAGTCATCCAGGGAGCGATGATAAAATAATCATGAATTAGGCTTTATATGCATTCCAAATCACCCATTCTCTCACATCTATCTAATAATATATTTAAACTCTTCCTGTTCTCGTGTCAGTCAGCGTGCCGATTTATCGGCCTTTGATTTTATCGGCCTTTGATTTTAGCGGCGTGTAATACCCCTGATACACAGCGGACACGCGCTTTCTTGTTATAACAGACATCATGAAATAAGAATTGTCTGATGAGGGATCTTTAGTTTTCATCAGTTTTTTGTCACGACATCGCCAACTGTCAGGATGGATCAGTATTCTGCTGCTTTGGTTTCTATTAGTGGATCTATTTGGGCTCTGTTTATATCTTGGCGCTGCCGATCGCGGGCAGAATCGCTGCGATTTCGCCCGCGATCCTAAATCACAGGACGCCCGTGCAATCCCTGTCACTTCCAATGGCACCCCGTTCACAGTGCAATTTTGCCGCGACTGTCGCCTGACAAATTGTGGTAAAATCACGCAAACAGAACCGCGGGACACCTGTCACCCAAAATAAGTTCTTGTAGTTCAATTGGGGTGCCATTGGAAGTGACGGAGATCGCACAGGCGTCCCGCAATTTGCCATCATCCGGGATCGCGGGCAGAATGCCAAGATGTAAATGGATATCTCCTCTGCGAATTTGCACAGGAGCCCTCTTCGTCTTTTGGTCCGTTTCAGGTCCGAATTCAGCTAAAAGTTTGGGCTGAAAACGAACCTGAGACGGTGAATGAGGACGCACCGGACCCCTGCTGTGAGCCGCATGCAAAAATAGTGTGAACCCAGACTTAGGGTTTGTTCTGGTTTGATTCCAGGGTTAGGCAGTTACTTTTAGACATGTGCGGTTTTTCAGAAATTTTTATGTGTCGTTATTTGGAAATTCGGATGTATCCGAACTTCCGAATTAGAATAGTACCGAATTTAAACGAATTCGAAATAACGAAATTCGGACGAAATTCAAATTTGAATCGTTTTCGAATAGTTTTCCAATTTCCAAAGAGAATAAAGTAGAATAAAAAATAAAGGAATATAATACAAAAAAAATTCTATTCTATTCCTTTATTTTCTATTCTATTTTATAGGAGGAAGTCAACACAGCACAGGGATGGTGGGAGTCCCTCATAATGAGCACAGCACAGCGATGGTGGGAGCCCCTCATAATGAGCACATTAAGGGGTACAGCCCCAGGAGGAAGTCAGCACAGCACAGCGATGGTGGGAGCCCCTCATAATGAGCACATTAAGGGGTACAGCCCCAGGAGGAAAAAAGCACAGCACAGCGATGGTGGAAGCCCCTCATAATGAGCACAGCAGGGGCACAGCCCCAGGAGGAAGTCAGCACAGCACAGGGATGGTGGGAGCCCCTCATAATGGGCACAGCACAGGGATGGTGGGAGCCCCTCATAATGGGCACAGCACAGGAATGGTGGGAGCCCCTCATAATGAGCACATTAAGGGGTACAGCCCCAGGAGGAAGTCAGCACAGCACAGGGATGGTGGGAGCCCCTCATAATGAGCACAGCACAGCGATGGTGGGAGCCCCTCTTAATGAGTCAAATGTTCGTTAACTTTATTATGAGGGGCTCCCACCATCCCTGTGCTGTGCTGACTTCCTGAGTTTGCTTATTCATCATAATGAATGTTCGTAATTTTTACGAAAAGTTTACGAAAATTTGACCAGTTCTGTAAGAAATTCGGATCTGAAATTTCGTATTTCGTAAAATTCGGATTTCGGATGCTCCCGAATGTACGAATTTTTGGAAATTTGTACGAATTTTCGATTCGTACGAACGAACCGCACATGTCTACATTTTTCTAATGAAGAAACTGTTGAGCTGCCGGCTTGCATTTGTTATGGACTCGCAGTGATTTTTTTAAGCCAGCGCGCCGACAGGCTGCTCATATACGGTACTTGCACAGTTGCACTATACAGCGGTAGAGATTGGGTAACTTTCTTTGTTACAATATGAATTTATTGTTGCCCATTATCGGCACCTTTTGAAGCGGTGTCCTGCATGCTGCATTTTTGGTTCATATTTGGTTAGTTTAAAAAAAGACACACCAAAAACGCACCTCCCCATTAAAATGCATTGAGAACACATGCGCGGGTGTTGCGTTTTTATGAAAAAAAAACATACCTATAAAAAAATGTCACTGCTCCACAGTCATGGTGGAAAAATTCCTTTTTACCATGATTGTCAGCTCCACCTAGTGGCCATAAGGCTGTATTTTCCTGATAATGGCAACAGTAGTGCTGAGGACCACAGGAAATAAACATTTTCCACACATTATGGGGATTATTAACAATGGCTGGGTGGGATGCTCAGGCATTCTTGCTGCACATTTTTTTATACTTTTTTCTTAGGTTAACAAGAGGTCCACTTTAAGTGATATTAGATCCATGTCCTCGCCTGGCAATTCTTTTGTCTGGTTATTTATTGCAGTGAAACCCTCAGTGTGTACTCCAGCCCATGATCTGTTTATTGTTAGCCTTGCGTTTTATTTCCTCTGCTTGCTATGACCCTTCGAACTGTCTGCATGATTTCTTGTCTCTTGATTTTCCTAATGGGATTTGGCCGCCGTGAGGCACGACCGTGTTTTGTGGCAAGCGTGTTTTCTCTGCAATTATGCAGATGACTTTTCTATGCTAATCGTTTTGCCAAGCTCTTATGTTTAAATATTGTAATGTTGTGTCATCTTCCTACTGTGGTGGCGGCTTAACCCCATTCAGTCAGGATGCCGCTAACACCGCCTCTGATACTGAATCACGCAGTCCCTCTGATATTAAACAGAAATGAATTGGCCATGCACTAATGCCGCGTACACACGATTGGAAATTCTGACAAGAAATGTCTGATGTGAGCTTTTTGTCAGAAATTCCGACCGTGTGTAGGCTCCATCGGACATTTGCTGTCGGAATTTCTGACAACAACATTTTGAAAGCTGGTTCTCACATTTTCCGACAACAAAAGTTCTTGTCGAAAATTCCGATCGTCTGTATGCAATTCCGACGCACAAAAATCCTACGCATGCTCGGAATCATTAAACTTAATTTTTCTCAGTTCGTTGTAGTGCTGTACGCCACCGTGTTCTTGATGTTCGGAATTTCAGACAACATTTGTGTGACCGTGTGTAGGCGAAAGAAGTTTGAGGCAACATTCCGTTGGAAAAAAATCTATGGTTTTGTTTTCGGAATTTCCGATCGTGTGTACGCGGCATTATAGATTTTAGAATTAATATTTGTATGAATAGAATTCTCAGCACACTCGATGATTTGACGAATGTCATTTCAAAATTGTTTCAAAATTTAATTTGCTGTTAAAGTGGAACTTAAAAGCCCAAATTTTTTTTTAACCTGCGTTACCTGTGTTACTTTAAGTGAGAATTGCGCGGTTTATGGAATTTGTATTTATTTATTTTTTTGGTAGCATTCAGCGGGACTACAAGAAGATCTTCAGGCATCTTCTTGAGCAAAAAAAGAGTGACAAGCCTGTGATTCATTCTGACTTCATTTGGAAAGTTGCAGAACGTGTCTTTGGTGTTTGATGGTCACCAACGTCCAGCTCGATTCACAGCCCTTGATGGCTGTGAATCGAGCTGGACGTCGTGCTGTTGGTGTTGTAAACCCGGAATGCCTAACTGATCGTCACATCATGGACTACATCCCACCAACCGAGTAAAAGTCAGCACCTACAAGCAGGGCAGGACTTAGGGTGGTGGGGGCCCCTGGGCTTGAGTGTTGAAGGGGCCCCCTGGAGCCGAGAATTGGGGGGGATCGAAGTTGTTGAGCGGGGGGGGGGGCGAATTGAAGTTGTTGAGCGGGGGGGAGCGCATTAAAGTTGTTGAGCGGGGGGGGATTTTGCAGTTGTTGAGGGGGGGGAGTGCCTCTCACCTGTGCCAACAGCCGGGGCCACAGACTGTCATTAGCCCGGCTGTCGGCTTTCTTCCCTTCAGCAGCCACAGTCCTCCACACACCGCTCCGGTTCCTCCTGCTTCCGTGCTGCCTCCTCTTGCAGTGCGGGAAAATTAACCCTTTTGCGGGACTGCGGGAAGAAGCTGTCTGTGTGGGAAAGTCCCACAGAATCTGTGCGTGTTGGGAGGTATGCGCAGGGCCGCCATCAGGAATTTTGGGGCCCCTTGCACAGCTTAAGGCATGGCCCCCCTGAAGCAGAGAACCTAGGGGGGGTGGGGGTGCTGCCGCCTGAAATTGAGAAGCGTGGGGGCTGCCGCAAATTGAGAAGCGGGGGGGCCTTTACAAAAAAAAGAAGAAATAAATAAGAAAACAAATATATATATAAATATATGTAGCCATCCGGGGCCCTGGGGACCTCTGGGCCTTTTAATAAAAAGAAAAAATAAACCTCTGGGCCCTTTAATAATAAAAAAAAAAAACATTTATAAAAAATACATAAAAAAAGGGAGGTTGCCAAACCCGGGGGCCCTGGGGACCTCTGGGCCTTTTAATAAAAAATAAACAAAAATAAAAAAATAAACATTTATAAAAAAAATAAAAAAAGAGGGGGTTGCCACATGGGGCCCTGGGGACCTCTGAGCCCTTTAATAAAAAAAAATATATATATATATATAAAAAAAAAAAAAAAAAAGGTGGGTTGCCATCCGGGGGCCCTGGAGACCCCTGGGCCCTTTAATAATAATAATAATAATAAAATATATATATATATATATATATATATATATATATATATATATACATATATATATTATATATATATAAATAAAAAATATATAAAAAAAACATTTTTTTACAAAAAAATAAATAAAAAAAAGGGGGGTTGCCGTCCAGGGCCCTGGAGACCCCTGGGCCCTTTAATAATAATAATAAAAAAAAAATATATATATATATATATATATATATATATATATATATATTATATATATAAAAATAAAAAATATATAAAAAAAAAACATTTTTTTACAAAAAATAAATAAAAAAAGGGGGGGGTTGCCGTCCGGGGCCCTGGGGGCCTCCGGGCCCCTGGGGACCTCCGGACCCCTAAAAAAAAAAAAAAAAAAAAAAAAAAAAATTTTTTTTTTTTTTTTAAAGGGGGCCCCCTATTGGGTGGGGCCCCTGGGCTTGAGCCCAGTCAAGGCCAATGGTAAGTCCGGCCCTGCCTACAAGGATGTGCGTGGTTTATTGCTCGAAGCGAGATGACAGTGGAAAGAAAATCAGAAAGGAAACCAGGTTCCAGTGGGAGCTGGTGGGTCGGCCGGTCAGCGGGCACAGTGGGGACACAGTGCGGGCTGGGACACCTCCTCTCCAGACAGTGCAGACTGCTCCGCTCGTGCCGTGCATTCCACGAAGCTGCTGACGTCACTTCCGGTTTATCACTGGCACAGGGAAAACCTCCCAGTGACGTCATAACTCGGATGGAAAGCACCACCCATGTCCTAGGGTGGTGCCAATGTCAAACAAAGCACCCAGCCGTAGTTTTACATACTACGGGCGCCGGGCGGAAGTTGTCCGGCGTGATGTACTGCGCCACAAGGCAGGTCAAAAGCCTGCAAATGAAGCGCCTCGTTTGCAATCCAGTGATAGCATAGACGTGGTGCTTCCCATAGTGCACTGTGTCTGGTGTCCGAACACAGTGCACTCAAGGACCTTTTCTATTTTTCTGACTGCCGGGGGGGGGGGGGGGCGCCCGTATGGACAGGCCACCACTGCCAGGTTCTATTGTCCTGATTGTGACGTCGGAATTTGTGCAGTGCCACGTTTCAAAATGTTTTATATCTGGCATGTTTACTAAACCAATTTGCAGTGTCTAGTATTAGAGTGACTAATAATATTGCACCCTTGTTTGGACAAATTTTAGTGGCCCAGATTCAAGAAGCAATTGCGCCTGTGTAACCATAGGTTACACAGCGCAATTGCTTACTTGCTCCGGCGTTACGAATGCTCCTGATTCAGGAACATCATAACGCCGACTGCAGCCTAAAATCTGCGTGGCATAAGGCTCTTATGCCACGCATATCTTAGGCTGCATTCTAGCGATGACCGCTAGGGGGCGCTCCCATTGTGCTCAGTGTATAGTATGCAAATTGCATACTAACACCGATTCACAACGTTGCGCGAGCCCTGCGTACGCAATTTACGTAGTTTGCGTACGTCGGGTTTCGCGTAAGGTTGCACATCCTAATAGCACGCGCAGCCAATGCTAAAGGATACCCGTCGTTCCCGCGTCGCGATATTTGAAATCTACGTCGTTTGCGTAAGTGATTCGTGAATGGCGCTGGACGCCATTCACGTTCACTTTGAAGCAAATGACGTCCTTGCGACGTCATTTGCCGCAATGCACGTCGGGAAAGTTTCCCGACGGAGCATGTGCTCTACGCTCGACGCCCCCTACGGGATCATTTACATTAGGCGCCCTTAGGCAGGGCAAGTTTACACAGCGCACACGCAATTTACGGAGCTACTGCTCCGTGAATCGCGGGTAGCGCAGTAAATTTGCGGGGGCGCAGTGCAAAAACGCTGCCCTGCGCCTCCGCAAATAAGGGGCAAATCTACCTGAATCCGGGCCAGTGTTTTTGTCTTGATTACATTATTGAATAAAATTAATTATTATTATATTATTGTTTTTTATAATTATTTATAGTTATTTATTATATTATAATTTATGATTTTGTGTTTCAAACTTTATCATACCTGGGATGTCTACTAGACTCTTGTTTGGATGGATTTAAGTGAGTTATTCCTAAGAATTACAGGCCTACAATATAAAACAACAAATTTCTATGCAAAACAATGTACTGTTTTGACATTCAAAAGTACTGACATAATCAGACCGCCAGGGAGGTTAATAAAATATGTACCTGCTGAATATCCACTCCAGCTTTCCTTGAAATACTTGGAAATATTGTATAGTTAAATAAGCAGAAATAAGAAATAATACAGAGACACTCTGTAATACCAATAGCTGGTAGCTGTAACCATTTCCCATAAGGCTTTATTAAATTCTAGGCTACAACAGTACATGAGGACCAATATGGAATTCTGAACCTCTCAACCCACTTTCCTGTATGTGACGGTAATTAAATAAGATTGGCAGAAATACTGGATATGAAGAAAAATTGCTTAGTGCCAAGTGTGGTATTTTTTTTAATATTTTTTTACCAATTCCCAGATGGTGCTTCATTGTTATGTAACATAATACTGTGCAAAAATAGACACATTCTACCCTAAATATAGGAAACTGTGTACATTATTTCTATAATGGCAAAATAGATTAAATAATGAAATTTCACACAACAGGTGCAAATTCAATGTAACAATAATGTAACAGCTGCCAGTTCTACAGCATTAGTTTGTCTGGCTTCATAGCTGGTGGTAATAAACATACAGTAATCAGAAATGGACAATGTTAACTCCTTATGGCAGCCTCTTGCCAACCCATTTGTGAGTCTTAACGCTTCCTGATCAAAAGATCAGGAGTCCATCCTACCTGCTTCCAAACATTGCTCGATGACCTGGAGGTGTCGATTACAGTGCAATGGCTGCATAGTATTTTTCAGGGTAGGTTTAATGGTGCTGACAACAGTGAACCATCCCTGCATAATGTGCCCTAAATATGACAAATTTCAGGCCTCATTCACGTGGGCCTGATCACCTGCTGGTGGCACTGTGGTTTCTGGGAGGAGGGTTGTAATTTCAGTGTCCACCAGCGGGTGTCTCCCAGTAGCCAGCAATTTCCAGTAATCAGTCTCCACCTGATGCTGGCTGCTGGGAGGGTATTTAGTTCCTCCTTAAATTGGGGTACACACTATAAGAAAATGGGGTGAGCATTTGTCCGATTTTTCTTGATGTTTCACATCAAATCGACACCGATGAATGAAAAATCTCGTACGACAAAGGCTTTTTTTGTTGTCTTTTTTTTCTGATCATGCAAAGTCTTTCTTTTCTGATTTTTCTGTGTCTGAAAATTGTCCAAAAACGGTACACATTAAACGGAGATCTTTCCTTCTGTTCCCGTATGAGAAAAAATTTGGAGTTTGTCCCTGTTACGGAACCATGAACCAGACGTACAACAAGAGATAAGTGAAAATAAGAAGGCTTTATTGAAAATCAAGCTGTAAAGCAAAAGTCCAAACGGATGGTGGAACCAGAGGTCAGGAACCAGAAGGGTAGTCAGACGAAGCCAGGATCAGGAACCAGCAGGGAAGTCAGACGAAGCCAGGATCAGGAACCAGCAGAGAAGTCAGACGAAGCCAGGATCAGAACCAGAAGCAGCAGCAGTCTTAGAAGCATGTGCACACAGGAGGACCAAGCAAGGAACTGAAGTCACAGACCTCCTATATATGTGAGCCAGGCATCCAGCTCCTCCCAGTGGGAAGGAGGAGCCGCAGGGTGGGAGGCTACAAGAGACCTAGAAACCAAGATGGCCGCCAGCACATGTCAAACGAAGGAGACAGGAGAGAGGTAAGACCATGACAGTACCTCCCCCTCAAGGGCCCCTCCTCCGCGGTGCAAAAAACGGTTTCTGAGGGAAGCGTGCGTGGAAGGCTCGGAGCAAGGCAGGAGCATGGACATCTGCGGAGGGAACCCAGGAACGCTCCTCTGGACCATAACCACGCCAGTGGACCAAAAACTGCACCCGACCACGGACCAGGCGTGAGTCCAGGATATTGCTCACCTCATACTCCTCGTGATTGCCCACTTGGACCGGACGAGGCCGAGAAACCGAGGAAGTGAAGCGATTGCACACCAGTGGCTTCAACAGGGAGACATGAAACACGTTGGAGATCCGCATGCCAGGTGGAAGCGCAAGGGCATAGGCTACCGGGTTTACCCTGCGAAGCACTCGGAAGGGACCAACAAAGCGAGGAGCCAGCTTGGGAGTGGGCACTCGAAGGTTGAGGTTGCGGGTGGACAACCATACACGGTCTCCGACCTGGTAGGAAGGAGCAGGCGCTCGTCTGCGATCAGCCTGGAGTTTCTGGCGTTGCGCAGAGACCTCAAGGGACTCCTGGATCTGTACCCAAGAAGCACGTAGGACGGAAAGGTGATCCTCCACAGCCGGAATATCCTGGGGAGAGAATGCCTCCGGTAACACGGCAGGTTGGAACCCATAATTGGCCATGAAGGGAGACGTCCCAGAAGAAGAGTTCACCGCCGTGTTCCTGGCAAACTCAGCCCAAGGCAGGAGGTCAACCCAGTTGTCTTGGTGATCGGAGACATAGCAACGAAGGAATTGCTCCAAAGCCTGATTGGATCGTTCTGCGGCCCCATTGGACTGAGGGTGGTAGGCCGAGGAGAAGGAGAGATGAATCCCCAACTGGGAGCAAAAGGCGCGCCAGAACCTGGACACAAACTGACTCCCCCGATCCGACACAATCTCCTTGGGCAAACCGTGCAACCGGAAGACCTCCCTGGCAAAAATCGTGGCCAACTCTTGTGCAGAGGGTAACTTCTTGAGAGGAACACAGTGGCACATTTTGGAAAACCGATCCACAATCATGAGAATGACCGTATGGCCTCGGGATGCAGGGAGGTCCACGATGAAATCCATCCCCAGGTGTGACCATGGGCGGTCCCCGGTGGCTATGGGTTGCAGAAGGCCCAACGGAAGGTGCCGAGGGGACTTACTCTGGGCACAAACGGAGCATGCCGCTACATATGCGGCGATGTCGGAACGTAGGGAAGGCCACCAGAACAGACGTGAAACAGCCCAGGACAGCTGATTCTTTCCAGGATGCCCCGCGGTCTTGGAGTTATGGTAGGTTCGCAACAACCGAGTGCGCAACTCCTCAGGCACAAAACATCTGCCGTTGGGTCTCCCAGAGGGAGCACCAGATTGAGCCGCCAAAATTTGCTCACCCAGGGGAGAGGTCAGGGTGGTGCGAATGGCGGCCAGGATCTGATTCGGAGGTATGACCGAAGTCGGAATCGATTCCTCCCTGGACAGCTCGGAGTACTGCCGTGATAAGGCATCCGCCCTGATGTTCTTGGAACCGGGTAGGTAGGAGACCACGTAATTAAAACGTGACAGGAACAGAGCCCATCTGGCCTGACGTGGTGTCAATCTCTTGGCCTCAGAAAGGTAGGTCAGATTCTTGTGGTCCGTCAGGATGAGAACCGGAACCACCGAGCCCTCGAGCAAGTGCCTCCATTCTTTAAGGGCCTGCACGATGACCAATAACTCCCTGTCACCAATCTGATAGTTGCATTCCGCGGGAGACAGTTTCCGGGAGTAAAACCCACAAGGAAGCAGAGGACCCTCTGGTGTTCTACGCTGAGACAGAAGAGCGCCTACTCCCGTCTCAGACGCGTCCACCTCGAGGACAAAGGGCAACCCAGGGTTGGGATGCGACAGAATCGGAGCCGACACAAAGGCGGACTTTAGGGCCTCAAAAGCTCGGATGGCCTCGAGCGGCCAGACCTGGGAATTACTGCCCTTCCTGGTCAGATCCGTGAGAGGCTTGGCCAGCATGGAAAAGTCCCTGATGAACTTCCGATAATAATTGGCGAAGCCCAAAAAGCGCTGCAGGGAACGAAGACCACTGGGCTGGGGCCACTGTAAGACAGCCAAGACCTTCTCAGGATCCATGGAGAACCCCTCAGCGGAAATGATGTAACCTAGGAAGGTTACCTGGGATCGGTGAAATTCGCATTTCTCAAGCTTACCGAACAGCTTGTTCTCTCGTAACCGTCGCAACACTCGTTTGACATCCAGAATGTGGGCCTCCATGGATTCAGAATATACCAAGATGTCATCCAAATAGACCACCACACACTGCTGCAACAGGTCACGGAAAACATCGTTGATGAATTCCTGAAAGACTGCGGGCACATTGCACAACCCAAAGGGCATAACCAAGGATTCATAATGACCGGTCCTGGTGTTAAACGCGGTCTTCCACTCATCGCCCGCCTTGATCCTTACCAGGTTATATGCCGCCCTCAGGTCGAGTTTGGTAAAGACCGTGGCCCCTTTCAGGCGATCGAACAGCTCTGAAATCAAGGGTATCGGGTAAGCGTTCTTGATCGTGATGCGATTGAGACCCCTGTAATCGATGCAAGGCCTCAACTCACCGCCCTTCTTTTTCACAAAGTAAAATCCAGCCCCTGCCGGGGACGAGGATTTGCGAATGTGACCACGGGACAGCGCCTCCATCACGTACTCCTCCATGGCCTCATTCTCCGCAACCGACAGTGGATAGACCCTGCCGCGAGGAGGAACGGCACCAGGTTGTAACTCTATGGCACAATCATAGGGGCGGTGCGGAGGTAGGGCAACTGCGCGTACCTTATCGAATACATCCCGGTACTCCTCGTATTCAGGAGGCAACAGAGAGTCCGAGGAAGTACACAGCAACTTGACAGGCCCATGGATGCACTTAGCCCCACACTGTGGTGACCATGAGAGGATCTCGGCCGATCTCCAGTCGAAAGTCGGATTATGCTTCTGGAGCCAGGGGTACCCCAAGACCACCGAGTAGTGTGGAGACGAAATAACTTGGAAGCAGACCGACTCTCTGTGAGCGACACCAATGGCTATCCCCACTGGAAGGGTCTCATGAGTCACGTGTGACGGCTGGAGGGGTCTGCCGTCTATCGCCTCTAGAGCCAGCGGGGAACCTCGAGCCTGTAGAGGAATGGAATTGGCGGCAGCGAACTCACTATCAATGAAAAAAACACCAGCACCAGAGTCCACCAACGCCTGGGTCGTCACCGAGCCCCCGACCCAGGAGAGGACAACAGTGATCAGTGGTTTATCAACACGGGAAACCGGGGACGAGGAGACTCCACCCAAGATCTGCCCCCGACAGGATCTCAGGTGCGAGCGTTTCCCGGACGGTTCGGACATGCCAACCGAAAATGCCCACCGAGACCACAGTACATGCATCGGCCCTCGCGTCTCCGGAGTACCCTCTCCCCCTCGGACAGGCGAGCAAACCCCAGCTGCATGGGTTCACCCCCAGACAAGTCAACACCAGGAGGCGTGGGAGGAGAGGGAGGCACGGGTGGGACAGCAAAAGTAGGCGCCAAACTGTTAGGAGGCCTCCGCAGGCGCTCCTTAAAGGAAGGTCTCTCCCTGAGTCTGGTGTCAATCAAAATCAGGAAAGAAATAAGAGCCTCGAGCTCCACTGGTAGGTCCTTAGCTGCAACCTCATCCTTCAAGGCATCCGAGAGACCATGAGAGAAAGCAGCGACCAGAGCCTCATTATTCCAACCTACCTCTGCTGCCAGGGTACGAAACTCAATGGCGTATTCGGCTACGGATCGTGAACCCTGTCTGACGGACATAAGGAGCTTCGCAGCAGAGGCGGCGCGAGCCGGCACATCGAATACCTTCCGAAGAGAAGCAACAAAACCGGAAAACTCGGCAACCACCGGATTGTTGTTCTCCCATAAAGGGCTGGCCCAGGCCAAGGCCTTGTCCGAGAGCAGCGAGATCAAGAAGCCCACCTTTGATCTCTCAGTGGGAAAGGCATGTGGCAGCAACTCGAAATAAATGCCCACTTGGTTAAGGAAACCTCGGCACTGAGTTGGCTCTCCCCCAAATCGTTGTGGAAGGGGGGCAGAACCGGTCATACCCCGAAACACCGCAGGCGCAACAACAGGTGTCGGGGTAGACTCTGGCGCAACAACCGGAGCGGCAGTAGGAGCGGGCCCAGGAGCGACAACCGACCCATCGGCAACGGGAGCGACATGAGCCGTGCGTTCAAGCAGGGTTTGCAACGCCACGGCGAACTGACCCAACAGGGACTCCAGCTGATCAAGTCTGCCAACCAGCGTGGGTAGCGAGGATGGCTCTGTACCGTCAAAATTCATGGCTTGGTCCTAATGTTACGGAACCATGAACCAGACGTACAACAAGAGATAAGTGAAAATAAGAAGGCTTTATTGAAAATCAAGCTGTAAAGCAAAAGTCCAAACGGATGGTGGAACCAGAGGTCAGGAACCAGAAGGGTAGTCAGACAAAGCCAGGATCAGGAACCAGCAGGGAAGTCAGACGAAGCCAGGATCAGGAACCAGCAGGGAAGTCAGACGAAGCCAGGATCAGGAACCAGCAGAGAAGTCAGACGAAGCCAGGATCAGAACCAGAAGCAGCAGCAGTCTTAGAAGCATGTGCACACAGGAGGACCAAGCAAGGAACTGAAGTCACAGACCTCCTATATATGTGAGCCAGGCATCCAGCTCCTCCCAGTGGGAAGGAGGAGCCGCAGGGTGGGAGGCTACAAGAGACCTAGAAACCAAGATGGCCGCCAGCACATGTCAAACGAAGGAGACAGGAGAGAGGTAAGACCATGACAGTCCCTTCAGGGATCCTTTCGTACGAAAATTCAGAATCGGCTGTCGAAAGTTGTGTACCCACTATACTAAATTGTACGAAAATTCTTCGGACGAAAATGTTCGCCCGATTTTCTTATAGTGTGTACAAAGCTTAAAGACGAAGTAGACACTGGGGGGAAAAAAACACCACCTGCAAGACAAAGGCATAAGGAGCTAGTATGCATGGCATACTAGCTCAATATGTAATACTCACCTCCAATCGAAGCCCTGCAGCCGTCCTCTTCCAACACCCGTGCAGCCAACATCTTGCCCGGGGGTTACTTCCGCGTATCGCGCCTCCGGTGCTCTGACCGGCCGGAGCCGCGATGACGCGCGGGAGCCAGCAGTGACGACACAGCCTCAATGAGGAACGGCACACTACAGTGTGCCTGCGCCGCTTGTCTACGAAGCTGTCAGCGGCGCACGTAATTATAGTAAATATCTCCTAAACCGTGGAGGTTTAGGAGATATTTGTTGCACCTGCAGGTAGGCCTTAATCTAGGCTTACCTGTAGGTTAAAGTGGTTGTAAAGTGTTTACAACCACTTTAAAGGGTCACTAAATGAATTTTTTTTTTTAGCTAAATAGCTTCCTTTACCTTACTGCAGTCCTGGTTTCATGTCCTCATTGTTCGTTTTTGCTTTTAATGTTGCTGTAAATCCTCTCTGTTCTGGACACTTCCTGGTTGCCTGTTTCCTGATAACCACAGTGCTGGGAGATTTCTCACGGTGGTCACTAATCAAGGAGGTGTGATTATTGTGTGTAAAACGAAACTGGATTGGTGCTGAGGAGTTTTAGACAAAGTATCACTGCTCTCTATTGGCTGACTGCCCTCTAGTGGCTCTCTGTACATCAGAGAACCAGGAAACAACAGCAAAAACGAAACTACACTGCAGGCACATTATATGATTGTTCTTTTTATCTATTTTTAATAATTTTTAAAAGGAATCAGTTAACTATTATGTCTCTATGCCCTGTAAACAATCATTTCAGCTAAAAAAAAAAATTCCTTTAGTGACCCTTTAAGCCCTTAAGTTGCAGCCTATTCCTGGCAATTAAATAACGAGGGAAGTTGGGACTTTTAATGAGGCTATTGGATATATATACACACATGTCACATTGTGGTAAAAATAGATAATATCGAATGGTGTGAACATGATTAATTTTTTAAATGATAGGCTGGATTGATTTCTAATGCAGGCATGTATCTGCATCCTAAATTTCCGACGCGTTTGTGTGTGAACACTCAATCAGGGGCGGATGCTCAAGGATATCTATAAAGAATAAAATATAATTAATCTAGTATGGCATTGAACATAACAGGGAAGGGCAGATGTGCCAGTCCTGGATACTTACATGAAATAAAGTATGGTGGAGTATGGTAAGTGTGGGGCCAGGGCCAGGAGAGTTGTCTGTCCCGGGAGCTGAGGTAATCTGGAGCCGCGTGCCGGAAGTGCGCACACACAGAACCCACTTGGCCATCATCTTCATTCACCGTGAAGATTGTCAATCTGTGTTTTGCCGGCACGCGGCTCCAGATTACCTTAACTCCCGGGACAGACAACTCTCCTGGCCCCGACCCCATGCTTTCCAAAAATGCAGCGACTGAAAAGAGAAAAGATGTAAAACTGTTACATGGACTGTAGTGTGTTTCTGCAAAAAGGAATAAAAAACGCATAGCTGTGAACCGAGCCTTAAGTACATATTTTATATAGTTAGTGTGTAGTTAGGCTTCCAGTTACTTAGTTAGGTTGCTAGTTAGGCATTTTGGTTATATGGTTGTGGTTCACTTGTATCCTCACATTTGCTGTGTTTTTGCTGTGATATTAAAGGCAAGTTTTTTCTTAAAAAAATAAATAAGTAACAAACATGTTATACTTACTTGCTCTGTGTAGTGGTTTTGCACAGAGCAGCCCAGATCTTTAGAAACCTTTAGAAACCAGACAGGGAAAAGCCCCAGTTAGGGTAATCCTGTTTTTTTATTTGCCTAAAAGTAAAGGCCAGATTAGGGCTCATGCACACTGCAGCTCAAAGGAGCTCAAAGAAGTGTCACCCACAGGCTTTTGAGCTCTTTTGAGCTCTTATTTTTCTGCCTGGAAGCTCCCCTCCATGTTAGCACATTATGTATTTTTCAGGAATTTTCAGGCATATGCTCCTACAGGCAGAAAAAAACCCCACCAAACTCATGTTTTTGAGAGAAGCTAGTGCCCCAAAGAGCTTAAAAGGGCTGAAATAGGCTTGAAAGCACACACAAATAATTGTTCTAGCTTTTTTTTTTTGTTTATACAGTGGTTAAATAAATCTAGGAGGATTTGTAAAAAAAGACGCTTATGCTCCGTACACACGATCGGAATTTCCGATGGAAAAAGTCAGACGGACTTTTTCCATCGGAAATTCCGACCGTGTTTTAATTGGAAATTCCGAGGAAATTCGTCAGTTTAGATAGAGAACATGTTCTCTTTTACTCCGATGGAATTCCGTCGGATTTCCAACGTGATTTTGGCCGGTCAAACGACGGACCATGTGTACGAGGCATTATGCTCAAAAAATCTTAAAGGAGCTTGAGGAAGTTCAATAAAAACGTGCACAAAAGAGCGCAAAAAAAGCACAAGCTTCTTCAAAATAAAATAAAAGCTCAAATGCCTGTAAAAACAGCTTTATTTTTGAGCTGCAGTGTGTATGAGCTCTTACATTAAAGCGGTAGTAAACCTTGGCATTTAAAAAAAAATCCCTTGCAAGGCAATGACAACATCTACTAGTATGCAATGAGAACTAACACATTATGAAACACTTTAGAACAAACAGAGGGCGCACCAGCCTAGTGCATTATCCACAAAATATATTTTATTGTTAAAAAGTAATAGTAGGTAATTGTAACGGTCACCACCGTTTACGACCTTCCATCAACTACGACAGCTCGTCTGACACACAGACAAACCAGCAGGCCTCCCATTTCCCAGAATAACGAGACTTGCTCCGTGTTCTCTGGTTTCAAATGAAGACAATTTTAATGGTTTCTTCTCAGCTTATATACTGTACAAGGCATGGAAGTATTCAAAGGGACAATGAAATCTCCACCCCCCTAATCGCACACTAAGGCTAATTACTAAACATTCCTTCATTAACAGCATAACAAACAAAACACCATCACACAATGATCTCCTTCCAATCCACATCCCCAGACAGACGCTCTGTCTCCGACAAGTACATTCCACACATAAACAGTATTTAGCATACATAATTAGAGGTCTGGGAGCAGACCTGGATTAACACCTTAACACAAGGACAATGGAATGTCTTACAGGCCCTGACTCAATTAGCATGTCACTAGTCAGGGCTAATCATAGAAATGAGTCATAGAATATTCTTTGCAGGCATTAAGGAATATACTGTAAATCACTGTCCATGCCAAAACAATCCAACATGTGTACCCCATCTCCTGGCTCAATCTGTGCCCAAAAGTCACTCCTGTTACAGTAATATACTCCCAAACTAACAGGTAGATCAAAGCTAGTCATAATACATCAGCTTCAACTCCTCAACATGTCACATCACATAGAGGGACAGTATAAATCCAACAGGCTAACATGTTTCGAGGGACTTGCCTTCTTCCTCAGAGACAAGAAATACACTGACAGGGCTTCCATCTTCCACTGGTCTTCCTTCCGGGTTCGCCGGCTCCAGTCCTTTGAATGGCTGAGCCACGATGATGTCACAGGAGTCATGGTTTATGGCACAGGGCTCTTAAGAGACGTGATTGTATGCTGTCCCTTCAGAGCGCATGCGCAGATGACGTAATAGTAATGTAATGACAAATTGCACATAACTTTTTCCAAGTCAAAAGAAGTAGTCAATGCTTTTCAAGGGCTCAAAACTCCCCCTTCTTTAGGGCTTTGATGCTGACAGTAAATTAAGGATTATTGGACAACAGAATGCAATAAAAAAGGATTTAATGCGATTTGGGTCGCTGGTCCTGACCAGTGACCCAAATCAATATAGGTTATATCCTTTTATATTAAACTTTGTTGTCCATTATTTCATGAAAGGGGAGTTATGAGGCCCCTGGAAATAACATTGACTTTTTCTTCTGACTTCTTGCCATGAGCAATAAAGACTTACCGGACTTACATTAGATTTGCATTGCTCTCATTCTCTTTACACAAAATGGAAAAATTATATAATAAAAAATGACTTTCAAAAGCAATTTTAGCACACTGTGGGAATCCAAAACAGTTCTGAAATCTTCTCTTAATATCGAGCACAGACCACCAGAAAAAGTCCATTTATAATGTGTAATGTTCATATTTTGGGAACATCTCTTGCAGTTTTCAGGCTTTTGTTGGCCAGCCGTACCCAATTATTTATATCTATTTTATTTATTACAGGTATTTATATAGCTCTGACAATTTACACAGAACTTCAAGTATATATTGTACATTCAATCATGTACTCAATTCTATTCTCTGTATCTTCTCACATTGCTTAGGCTTCAGATTTATCTAAAAATTCTATTATTTTAATGTTATGTCTTCTCTGTTTTCAGCCACTGTTGATACCTCGGCACCAAAGAGTTTGTCAAGCAGTGTTAAATGTAAGTGTCTTTTTAGATTGTTACTGAACTTTTACATTACATATTTCTCTGGGAAAGTTTAATCTTTCATCCTGGATGCGTTGTTTCTCCAACCAAAATGTTTTAACTTTGGTTAAAGCATGGAAGGGTTAGTATCTCCATCTGTGTTTTTTTGGCTATATATAAAAAAGTGCTGCACTAAAATCAAATAATTATACAAAGTATTGCATTAAGACCAACATTTAGTAAAAGACAGTAAACAGTGATAAAATAATATAAAATAATAAATAGTCCCTAAGTAAGTCCCATTATCAAATCCAGTGAATCCATATAAAGTGCTCCTTTAAATGCATTTAACACCACCAACCACCATGACCAAGTTTGTGATAAAGTGCCTGCTTATCCCCCATGACCCCCTTTCTCAAGCACCACATATAAGGTAACTCTAAGGCCGCGTACAGACGACCGGATCTGTCCGATGAAAACGGTCCGCTGGACCGTTTTCATCGGACATGTACGCTGCCTGGATTTTGGTCTGATGGTTGTACACACCATCAAACCAAAATCCCCCCGGACAGAGAACGCGGTGACGTATACGACACCTACGTTCTCTGACGCGGAAGTTCAAAGCTTCCACGCATGCGTCAAATCAATTCGACGTCATGCGCGGGTTCTCGGGCCAGCGGACATGTCCGATGAGTCATACTGACCATCGGACATGTCCGGCGGACATGGTTCCAGCAGACGTTTCTTAGCATGCTAAGAAACAGTTGTCCGCTGGAAACATGTCCGATCCGCCGGAAAATTGTCCGGTCGGCCCTACACACGACCGAACATGTCCACGGGAACTGGTCCGACGGACCAGTTTCAGCGGACATGTTCGGTCGTGTGTACGAGGCCTTAGGCTGTCACTCTATGACTCCAACGCTCCCTGATCATCCGGAGTTCACAACTAAACAGTGCAACCAAGACTCAAGATATGGGTAACTATCTGAAGAAAGAAAAAATATGCCTCTCCATAGTGCAATAAAAGACAGATACCTTAAAAGACGTACTTTGACGAAATTCGTCGGAATGAGCCTTGTGCCGACGTCACCACGTTCTTGTAACCAGGAATCTCTGCCAGTGAGTGTATTTCTATATTTTTAATATATAATATATATATAGTATCGGTCTTTTATTGCACTGGAGAGGCGTATTTTTTCTTTCTATGGTCCGCACTGGAATGCTGATTTGCCAGAAGAAACCTGGAACATGGACTTCTCTGTTAGAGCATCGCCAAGTTTGTACTTCACCTGTATAGGTAACCTGGGGCAGCCACCGTGAGGTTCAGCTAGGAACGGAATGGATTTGCATCTTATATATGTTGCCAAGTTTACAGTCAATGTTTATTCAACTGCTCCTAACCTGGTCTGAAGTTATTTAAAGGAGTGACTGTAAGGTCCTTCCATATTATTACAGAACTTGGGTCCCTAACCACAATATGGGGTATGTGTAACATCACCATGGCAAAGGTTCATGAGTAACTACAAGGAGAAACAGCAACCATAGATGTGTGTGTGAACCAGAAATAATTCTGGTTGGCTGCAAATCCAATAAAATCACCTTTATTTCAGCAAGACCATAAACATGTGTCCAAAAACACAAATAGAGGGGAACAGCAACCAGGCGTTGGCATGGAACCTGATAGGTGACAGGTTCTCTGGTAGCTAGGGAGTCAGTGCTTGGAGTCCTGAAGCACATACAGTACAAGTGTATAGGACTTGGGTGGAAGAAGCTTAAAGCGGAGTTCCACCCATTTGAAAGTCAGCAGCTACAAAAAGTGTGGCTGCTGACTTTTAATAATAAGACACTTACCTGTGCCACGGTCCAGCGATGCAGGTGTACGAAGCCCCGCTCCTCTCCACCTCCTCTCCGTGGCACTGGTATTCTAACTGTGGGCGTCCAGCTGTGGCTTCACATTCAGGAGCACACTGCACATTCGCGAGCCACGCTGCGCACTATGAATGGCCGGGCAATCTTCTGGGACCTGTGACATGTCCCAGAAGTTTGCAGGGAGGGAGGGGGAGAGGTAATCTTCCTTCTGGCACCATGGCACCAGGGGAGAAAGTGGGAGCTGGGTACCTGTAAAAACAGGGTACCCGCTCCTCCCCCCCCCCCAAAAAAAATGACATGCCAAATGTGGCATGTCAGGGGGTCACCAGCACTTAAAGGGCAAGTTACATTTTTGGGTGGAACTCAGCTTTAAGAAGGAACTCCTTGTCGTGGGTACTGTACACATGTGGCTTAGGAGACCGCCTTGAGTCCTAGGAACCCACCCCAAGGGAAAACCTCTCATGTGACCCTTGCTTGGTGCCCAACGAGAGTGGAAAGCATGGAGGACATGAAAGGGGGGGAGAAAGGGGGAGAAGGAAGAGGGGAGAGAAGGGGGGAAGGAGGAGAGAGAAGGAAGGGGGGAGGTGGGGGAGAGAAGGAAGGTGAGGGAGAAGGAAGAGGGAAGAGAAGAAAGGGGAGGGGGGAGAAGGAAGGGGGAGAAGGAGGAGGGAGAAAAGGGGGGGAGGTGGGGGAGAGAAGAAAGGCAAGGGAGAAGGAAGGGGGAGAAGAAAGAGGGGAGAAAAGGAAGGCGAGGGAGAAGGAAGAGGGGAGAGAGGGGGGAAGGAGGAGGGAGAAGGTAGGGGGGAGAGAAGGGAGGGAGGTGGGGGAGAGAAGGAAGGCGAGGGAGAAGGAAGGGGAGGGGGGAGAAAGAAGGGGGAGAAGGAGGGGGGAGAAAAGGGGGGAGGTGGGGGAGAGAAGGAAGGCGAGGGAGAAGGAAGAGGGGGGAGAATGAAGGGGAGAAGGAAGGAAGGGGGAGAAAGAAGGGGGGAGAGAAAGGGGGAGGTGGGGGAGAGAAGGAAGTCAAGGGAGAAGGAGGGGGAGAAGGAAGGGGGGAGAGAAGGAGAAGGAAGGGGGGAGAGAAGGAGGGGGAGAAGAAAGAGGGGAGAAGGGGGTCTGGTCACAGTGCTCACTTACTTGAATGGTCCCTGGGGGCTCTCAGTCAGTGACTTATCTCATTCTTGTGGTCTTTGGCTCCTTAATCTTCCCGCCCCCTCATCCCCTTCACAGACGTAGCGGCACACATGCAGGGAGAGAGGGCGGGAGAAGGGATGTGTGATATGCTGGAGGGTACAGGACGGAGCAGCGTGGGGATCCCTTCCAGGACGACCACACCTCCCGAGCCGCTTGTCACTGCACATTGAGCAGTGAGGATGGAGCGGCTCAGCAGCCATGAAAGGAGGGGGAGGAGAGGAGAAGCGAAGGGTTTCCTAGCCATTCCCGGGTGTGCTGCGGATGTTCCGTGAGTGACGGAAGGTGCTGTGGAGAACCTTAGTTAGCTGGTATCTTCGCCGAAGATACCAGCTAACTAAGGCTCTACACAGCACCAGAAACACCTTCCTCCGCTCGCGGAACATCCGCAGCACACCCGGGAATGGCCAGGAATAAATGTACCCTACCAAGCTCCCTCACTCCCTCCCTGCCCGGGGGTGCCCGCTCAATAAGACGGCCCTGGGCGGGAGCCCTTTTTCTGGTAAAACTAGCGTTCGTAATGGAGATAGCACATTCGTCACGCTGTAACAGACTGAAAAGCACGAAGACTGAAAAGTGAATCGTCTCTCACCAAACTTTTACTAACACGCGGTAAAAAGAAATCAGCAAAAGCAGCCCAAAGGGTGGCGCCATTCAAATGGAACTTCCCCTTAGTGCTGCCGTACGTGTTGTACGTCACCACGCTTTGCTCGAGCATTTTTTTTTCACGAACGTCTGTATGTAAGGCAGGCTTGAGAGGAATCACGACAAATTACGTCAAGAAAAATGTATGCCCCGTACACACCATCACTTTATGTGATGAAAAAAAACGACGTTTTTAAAAACGTCACTTTAATTGACCGTGTGTGGGGGAAAACGTTGTTTTATGTCTTGTAAAAAACGACCAAAAAAAATTGAAGCATGCTTCAATTTTATGTGTCGTTTTTCAAAACGTCGTTTTTTACTTCACAGAAATTGACCGTGTGTAGCAAAAAACGTCGTTTAAAACAACGTTTTTTTACCCACGCATGCCCAGAAGCTACTTATGAAGCAAGCTTCAATGGAAAAAGTGGTGAGAACGTAACCTCGCTTTGCTAGAACATTGTGAGAAAAACGATGGTGTGTAGGCAACTTCGTCTTTGAAAATTGAAGTTTAAAAAACATCATTTTTTACTTCACAGAAAATGTCGTTTTTTTTCATCACATAAAGTGATGGTGTGTACGCGGCATTCGTTTTTTTGCATGACATGAATAATGGCCGTGTGTACGTGGCATAAGGGTTGTATCCAAGACCAATTATTAAACTCACAAAGATGTTTTAAAAACTTAAAGAAATTATACCACAGTTTCATATACTAGTAAATAGCAGCTTCATATGAAAATTCAATGTGACAACAGAAAACTGTGGAATCTATATGACTTCTTTCCTTATCGCTTGGTAAGCATTCTATGTAAGCAAGCTATCCACACCTGAAATTACAAAAGGAAGCATAAGGGCACGCATGCAGGAAAATAATGTGATTTAATGCATTTTTATGTTATCGTGTTCTTCATTTCCCTGACGCTGCAGTTTTGAAGAGTAGCTTTGAAGCATGAGCCTCTTCTAAAGAGTTTCTTATTTTTCATTACTCTTTGTAGCAGTCAGCAGAAGAGTCTCATGACATGGGTGGTATGACTAGACAGGAAGGTGGGAAATATGGAATTATGTCCATGTTTGATTGACAGGTATATTTGCCGCAATTTTTTATTTTATTTATGGTGGCACCTTGCCAGTAGGTGTCTTCATCAAAAGCTCAAGGGTCATCTATGATATACTGTTACTACAAGCACAGCCATAACTGTTTTCCCTTGTCTAGACTATATTATACTTACCTTCTCATCCCTGTTCTGATTTTACTGATACTACCAGCACCAGGGGCATCGTTTTCTGATATTACCAACACAAATAGCATCGTTTGTATGTCACAAACCTAAACGGCCAAGGATCCTTATAGGGCAGGGATGCCCAACCAGTGGCCCGCTGAGCCCTTTAATGTGGCCCGCGACCCCCTGCTCTGGGATGGCTGGTTGGCAAGCCCAGATTGCAGGTTGCCAACAGAGGAGAGCATCAGTGTTGTAAATAAAGCCGGCGGTAGAGGAAGCAATCGGCTTTTCAGAAAGTGCACCACGCCTGCAAGATATAATAGACGTCTATGGCAAAGTGCAGATAACCGGCGGCAAAACCCCAGGTACATTGCGCCGCAATAGACCACAGACCATCAGTATAAAAGCAGCCTTAGGCCCCTTTCAAGCGATCGGTCCGACCCAATCAGACCCTCCATTCACCGCTATGGATCGACAGGTGTAAACAGACTTTTGTCAACAGCCTACCTCCAATCCGATCTGCTATAAAAAACATAAGTGGATCTGTCCCCTTCCATCTGATTGGATCAGAGGGTCCATAGAGGAGATTGGGCTGTATCTGCTTGGCATATCCAGAGTGGACACAGACCTGTCAAATGCCCACTCCGCTCACTAAGTTGCTTTAAGTGGTCTTTCGGCCTTCAAAAGGTTGGGCACCCCTGTTATAGGGGATTTGTCTCTGTCTTATGCAGAACATTTTATGAAATCCATTGGGTAATTAAGGGGCCTTCTCTCCAGTACAACAGACTCCCTATGTTGTTTACTAGATTTTACTAGACAGTTTAAAGCAAACATGTTTGTGCATAGCCAGGGGGGATTATGGTGTGGGGTTGTTTTTTCGGGGTTGGGCTTGTCCTCTTAGTTCCAGTGAAGGGAACTCTTAAGGCGTCAGCATACCAAGACATTTTGGACCAATTCATACTCCCAACTTTGTGGGAACAGTTTGGAGATGGCCCCTTCCTGTTCCAACATGACTGCGCACCAATGCACAAAACAGTTTGGGGAGGAGGAACTTGACTTGCCTGCAAAGTCCTGACCTCAACCCGATAGAACACCTTAGAGCTGAGACTGCGAGCCAGGCCTTCTATCCAACATCGGTGCCTGACCTCACAAATGTGCTTCTGGAAGAATGGTGAAACATTCCCATAGACACACTGCTAAACCTTGTAGACAGCCTTCCCAGAAGAGTTGAAGCTGTTATAACTGCAAAGGATGGGCCAACGCAATACTGAACCCTACGGACTAAGACTGGGATGCGAATAAAGTTCATGTGGGTGTAAAGGTAGGCGTCCCAATACTTTGGTAATATAAAAGGTATGAACAATAATGCCTTGTACACACGAGCGGAATTTCCGATGGAAAAAGTCAGGAGGCTTTTCATGGGATATTCCGTCCGTGTGTATGCCCCATCGGACTTTTTCCATCGGAAATTCCAACGGAATTAGATAGAGAACATGCTCTCAATTTTTCAGATGAAAAAAAATTCTATCGGAATTTCAGTTTGTCTGAACGCAAATCCGACAGACTAAAAACCTGCGCATGCTCAGAATCAATTCGACGCATGCTTGGAAGCATTGAACTTCATTTTTCTCGGCTCGTCGTAGTGTTGTATGTCACCGCGTTCTTGGCAGTCGTAATTTGGTGTGTTCTTGTTTATGCAAGACAGCTTGAGCTTACCGTATTTATTGGGGTATAGCGCGCTCCCGCGTATAGCGCGCACCCCTAAAGTTGCCCGAAATTCCTGTGGAAAAAATATTTTTTTGTACACAGTTTTGGTGTCTTGCGCGGCGGCCTCGTCGGGTCCTGCGTCCGTCTGCGGCTTCGGGTGTCTTCTTCGTCGGGTCTGGCGTCCTTCTGCGGCTTCGGGTGTCCTCTTTGTCGGATCCGGCGTCCGTCTGCGGCTTCGGGTGTCCTCTTCGTCGGGTCCGGCGTCCTTCTGCGGCTTCGGGTGTCCTCTTCGTCGGGTCCGGCGTCCTTCTGCGGCGCAGTACACTTGTGTATGATTGGGCAGGCTCGGCTACTCTCGCGCTGACGTCCTGTACGTCCAGGACGTCAGCGCGAGAGGAGCTGAGACTGGCCGACTATACACGAGTGTACTGCGCTCGGTATATGTCGGCGCAGTATTCAAACTCGGTGCGGGAAAGCGGGTATCGGCGTATATCGCGCACCCACGATTTTGCCCTGCTTTTCAGGGTAAAAAAGTGCGCGGTATACGCCGATAAATACGGTAATTCCTTCGGAAAAAACGTTGGCGTGTATTCGGACGGGAAAACCAGTCGTGTGTACTGGGCATGACAGCCTGAAGTCAAGTATGACAGGTTTCCTTTGGTACAGCTGTGCCTCTATTTTACTTTGAGGCTTAAAAAATAGAACCAAATTTGGTCATCACTTGTATGTAATACAGTTTTTCTGTAAATGGTCACATATTGATGTTTTATGTTTGAATCGTAGATATATTGGATTGCAAGCTCTCACGAACAGGACCCTCCTAACCCTCTTGTATTGAATTTTATTGTAAATGTACTGTTTCCCTTTATATTGTAAAGTGCTGTGCAAATTGCCATTGCTGTATAAATCCTGTATAAATATATTAATAATACCGATTGAGACACCTGCCATGTAAATGGATGCTTTAGAAGGAGAGAACATTAGGCTGGATGTGCAGAGTCGGCCCAGGTCTGTCTTGCTCTTATGAATGTTTTATACTCGGGATCAATGTGCTCTCTATTTTTAGCCCGGTCGAGGTGTCGGCTGTGTCGGCTGTTTGTTTGTCGGGTTTGTGAACTGTGGAAATGGACATCATTATGTAGGACTGTTTACAAGCTCTTCAGAACTTCCCTTGTCAGAAAATCTCCATCAATCCCATGTTCAGCGCAAGGAAGGAAAACACTTTGAAATGATCATAAGAAGCACAATATGACAGTGAAACAGCATGTGATGTATATTTCATAAGCTAACGAAGGATGATGGTGCGATAATAATAGACTGCGGCGCTAAACAGGGTTACATATTGGCTTCCTTGTATACATAAAGTGGACATGTCAGCCAAAGGACTCGTTCACACTAGTAGTTGAGGGGTGGTAAATGACCACAGTTAAGCCATGTTTATAATGCCACCCATGTGCTCCCTCTTAAGCTGCAGAGGCAGCAGCTGCGGGTGTACGCGTGCCGTGCTTCGCGGCCACAGCAAGAATTATACGCTCTGTCGCTTTTGGCAAGCGTATTCAAATGAATAGTGCCAATCTGCAATGCATGCAGTTTCAGCCAGCTAGTGCTGGGCTCAAGGGGTTAAACAATCC
Organism: Rana temporaria; assembly: GCF_905171775.1. NCBI lineage: Eukaryota > Metazoa > Chordata > Amphibia > Anura > Ranidae > Rana > Rana temporaria. Next base: position 434,025,577 of record NC_053492.1, read on the forward strand.
GACTGTGTCGCTGGGAGGTGGATGAGAGGGGCACCACCCACTCTGCAGCAATGGATTAGGGCTGTCAACACTACCCTTCCCTATAAAAAAAGTGATGTACACCCGCAAGGGTTGCCCGAAGAAGTACAATAAAATCTGGGACAGGTGGTTGGAGGACTCCTCCACCTGCTCTACAGTGGACTAGACGCTGTCCCCGCCCGCTGTCTGCCCATTCCCTCTGTATACCCAACCCCCCCCCCCATCCCCTTCGGTTCCCTTTAAAGTGCAATTTTTTTTGTGTGCCTTTCACCCTGTTGCCCTTGCCGTGTCCGTATCCTCTCCCCTTGCTTCTTACCATCTACTCCCTACTTCCCCTTGCTTTAATGTGTATCTGCTATGCATGTCTCCATGAATGTCAAATGGATATTATTTGCACTTGTAGTGCATGTTGCACTTCTGACCCGTTTGTTCATCCATTTTTATTTTATGCTCAATAAAAGTCGTTTTGATTTAAAAAAAAAACAATCCGACTGTGGATCTCTTTTCAGAGACCAAAATAAGTGTGAATGAGCCCAAAAAGAGCGCTGTCAGACGTTTCATGAGCTAAAACCATATTTTGATTATATTTAGACAGACGAATGTGTGCCCATCCATGTATTGTTTTTGGGGGTGGGTGCAATGCTGTATCATGGCCTAGGCCAACAAGGCCCAGGCCCAGGGCAGCACTTTGCAGGGGGGCAGCACGCAGTGTCCCCGCCGGCTTGCACTACACTGTTGGGCTAATTAGTTTAGCGCCCCCATAAATCAGCCGCACTGCTTCCAGTATGTGGGCGGTTGGCGTTATGCAACTGTGGGGGGGGGGGGGGCGTCGCTTCGAATTTTTTACCATCCCTGTCCCATTGTAGAGATTTCCCTTCACTTCCTGTCTCATAGCCAAACAGGAAGTGAGAGGAAATCTATGCAAAGTAAGGGAATCCATCCCCCCCCTGCCCCCAAGCCATCAGAACTAGTGTCCCCTCTTGAAAATTTCAGGGTGGGTCTTAAAATGCAAGGGGTGTGGCCTTGACAGGAAGGGGTGGGTCATATTTAAATTAGGGGGTGCATGAGTTTAGTCAGGCCTAGGGCAGCACAAAACCTAAATACACCCCTGGGTGGGTGTAGTATGCCATGTACACACGATCGGTTCATCCGATGAAAACGGACCGATGGATTTTTTCATCAGATATCCGATGAAGCTGACTTTCATCAGTCTTGTCTACACACCATCAGTTAAAAAAACGTTTGTGTCAGAACGCGGTAATGTAAAACACTACGATGTGCTGAGAAAAATTAAGTTCAATGCTTCCGAGCATGCGTTGACTTGATTCTGAGCATGCGTGGATTTTTAACCGTTGGACTTGCCCACAGACGATCGTTTTTTTCTATCGGTTTTTTTTTAACCATCAGATAATTTTAAAACAGGTTCTAAGTTTTTTCACCGATGGGGAAAAAAAACTATGGGGGCCACACACGATCGGTTCGTCCGATTAAATCGGTCCATCAGACGAACCGATCGTGTGTACGCGGCATTACTCCACTGTAGTCTACTTGTCAGAAATAAGTACATTAAAGGTGAACTTCAGACAGAAAGAAAAGACACATAAACCTCAAAGAAGTAGGGCCAAAGAAGCTCTTTTGGCTATACTTCCCTTGGGGATCACAGAAGTGCATTTCATTCTACACTCCTGTGACCCTTATTCAGCTATCAGCAGGCTAAAGCCCGCTGTCAGATGATGTCACTCAGCCGGTCCAGGCTCTGAAAGGATCCCAACATTATTGTCAGGATCTTCCCAGGTGTCTGACAGGCTGCTGGCTCAGGCTCTGAGAGCCTGAGCCAACACTCCTGCCCCCTGCACAGCCCAGCCCTCTAGTGAGCACTGGAGGGACAGAGTATGGAGTCCAATCACCAACTCTCTCTGCTCACTGAAGACTCAGAACTAAGCGATCAGTGGTTTTTGATCTCTCATTTCTTGGTGTAGAGGTGGCAGTAAACTACTTGTTACAATTTTGTACCCCAGCATTTGCAGTTTACCGCTTTCAGTGCTTCCGGCTTCTGCTCTCTGTGCTGCTTCCCTTAACTTATGGTCTACACAGGAAATAGTTCACAGTGGAAAGTCTCCTGTCACTATGTTAGTTTGGAGAAAGGAGAAGGGGGAGGATGAAGGAGGAACTGGAGAGTATCTTTCCATTTTAGACAGGGCTGTGTGTATTTATTGATGCACGCAGTATAGGAGACATAAATGCACTCTCTGCATGCAAGGGTGGCCCTAGCAGTTATGTGCCACTTTGGGTTGGTCTATCACATAAAATCGCAATAAAATACATTTACATTTTTTGTTGTAACATGGGAAAATGTGTAAAATGTCAAGGGATATGAATACTTTTTCATGGCACTGTGTCAATGTTGATAATGGGCGAGAACAGAATGACAGAGAAATCATCATTCTGCTGCTTCTCCTTTGTGTCCAGTCACAGGTTGGGGGAGGGACAAGACCTGTAATTGTTAACCGCAACAAAGAGAAATAAGGTCTGTGTGGCAGAGCTTTGTAAATCTCAGGACTGGATGGACAGAAATACAACTCATTTGTCAGGAAAAACAGATTCTATATCTGTTGCTCTTTTTCTGGACCTCAGCTTTAACCACTTGCCGACCGCTGCATGTACATATACGTTGGCAGAATGGCACGGCTGCGCAAAGCAACGTACCTGTACGTAGCTTTGAATTCGCCACTGTGTTCGCGCACGCGCCACGAGTGTGCCCCTGCCACATGCTCGGTGAGCATGTCCTTGGGTCCCATGGACTCAATGTCCGCTGGTGTCCCGCGATCGTCTCACAGAGCGGCAGAACGGGGGGGATGCCTGTGTAAACAAGGCATTTCCCTGTTCTGTCTAGTGACAGGACACTGATCTACTGCTCCCTGTCATCGGGAGTAGTGATCAGTGTCGTGTCACTGGTAGCCCCAGCCCCTACAGTTAGAATCACTCCCTAGGACACACTTAACCCCTTCATCGCGCTCTAGTGTTTAACCCCTTCCCTGCCAGTGTCATTTACACAGTAATCAGTGCATTTTTATAGCACAGATCGCTGTATAAATGACAATGGTCCCAAAATAGTGTCCGATGTGTCCGCCATAATGTCGCAGTCACGATAAAAATCGCTGATCGCCGCCATTACTAATAAAATAAAAAATATATAAAAATGCCATAAAACTATCCCCTATTTTGTAGATGCTATAACTTTTGCGCAAACCAATCAATAAACGATTATTGCGTTTTTTTTTGTTTTTGTTTTTTTACCAAAAATATGTAGAAGAATACATATCGGCCTAAACTGAGAAAGAAATTTGTTTTTTATATATTTTAGGGTATATTTATTATAGCAAAAAGTAAAAAATATTGCCTTTTTTTTCAAAATTTTCGCTCTTTTTTTGTTTATAGCGCAAAAAATAAAAACCGCAGAGGTGATCAAATGCCACCAAAAGAAAGCTCCATTTGTGGGAAAAAAAGGACGTCAATTTTGTTTGGGTGCCACATTGTATCGACCGCGCAATTGTCCGTTAAAGCGACGCAGTGCCAAATCGCAAAAAATGCCCCGGTCATGGGGCAGCCAATTCTTCCTGGGCTGAAGTGGTTAAGGAATGTAGTTTGGGCATTCTTTCCCTTTAGTTCCTACACATGTTTTTCACAAGGTTAAAAATAAAAAATAAACATCTTCCTCACTCTAGTTTCCGATTGCTTTTCCTGATTCCGATAATCAGTGTTCCTTGAATTTTCATTGATGGCCTTACGCTATTTTGCTCCTCATGCGTTCCAGCACTTTGCCTTGCAGTGATGGTCTTTGGCTTGCTCTTTATCACACTGCTTCCTGTTGACACTTCGGCTGTATCCGGACTTTGTCACTCTGAGGTATATAATGATGACCCTGCAGCATTTGGCAGTCCTCACATAGCTGCAGGCTCTGAGACATGGTGAGATCATTTTATATGTCACATGGGAACAGCCAAAGATAGGTCAGCAAAAATGTTAAAGTGGAACTCCAGTTTTGTTGAGGAAAAAGCAATCCCCCTAGAACCACAGTGTAGCACTATCACCCCAGGAGTCACTGACTTTGGGCCTATTTCCCCCTGTCACAGCATACACAGCCAGGCACATGGCATTTTCCTTTTGGGGTTTTTATTGAAACAGTAACTTGGGTAGGGATGGGGAGCATGGGATACTCCAGAACTGAAGAAATACACAACGTGAGGACTGCTAGGCTTCTGCCTGCTCGGTACCAACATGCAGGCTGTATTGCACAACCTCTGGCTGCACTGTACTCTCCTGGCTGTCTTGCACAACTCCTAGCTTTACTGGGCAAACTTTTAAGCAGTATTGCATGCTCCTGGCTGTTTTACAAAACTCCTCGCTCTTTGTGAGCTGTATGCCTGGGGACCCTGTATATGCCATATTGGAGTGACTGAGTCATACTGTTGGGACATACAGTGTAAGGAGATGCTAATGCCATCACCTCCAGCCATCTGACTGTTCTCTGTGCTAATTGACCCTGCTATTGTGTGAAGATGTCCTCTGTTTACACTTATGATAATGTGTATTGGATAGCAGGTGAGCGAGGAGACGTGACGTCTATGAGTCACCTCAGCTGTCTAAATAATTTAGTTAATTGGCTCATGTTAATTTATGTTCTGGTTACCTCCTCTTTAACTGTATTTAGCATTTTGGTTCTAATAAACACTCCATGTTTAGCACACAAACAAGTCTCGTCTCATTGTGTGGTGAGAGCAGCTGGAATATCCGATATCTATATCCAGACTGATAGGAAGCGGTATATGACGGAAACACTCAAGCGGAGTGTGGGACGTTCCGTTACAGTCTCCATATAGGAAAGCAGTTTTAACGTCTAAAGCCTCGTACACACGATCAGTCCATCCGATGAGAACGTTCTGAAGGACCGTTGTCTTCGGTTAACCGATGAAGCTGACTGATGGTCCATCGCGCCTACACACCATTGATTAAAAAAACGTTTGTGTCAGAACGCGGTGACGTAAAACACAACGACGTGCTGAAAAAAATTAAGTTCAATGCTTCCAAGCATGCGTCGACTTGATTCTGAGCATGCGTGGATTTTTAACCGACGGTTGTGCCTACTAACGAGCGGTTTTGACCTATCGGTTGCCAATCCATCGGTTAAATTTAAAGCAAGTTGGCTTTTTTTTAACCGATGGTTAAATAACCTATGGGGCCCACACACGATCGGTTTTGACCGATGAAAACGGTCCATCAGACCGATGTCCTCTGGTTAACCTATCGTGTGTACGAGGCCTTAGAAGCCCTCTAAAGGTGGAGTATTTTACGACAGGAGTGAATGTTTCATCGTAATCGTCACCAAATTTCTGGGAGTAACCCTTGGCAACTAGTCTGGCTTTGTATTTGTATATTCCCTTCTGCGTATGACTACTTTAAAAAGCCGCTTACTTCCTATAGTTTTGCGGGTTAGAAGGGATCTCTGTGAGTGACCAAGTTTTATTTTCTTGAAGTAAATTTAATTCTTCTTCTGCTGCCTTTCTTTCTCCATTTATTGGCTTCATGTTTTGACACATAGGTGTGCGCAGCCTATTGCATTAGTGTGTGCACCCCAAAGCTCAAACACAGAGCAACAGAGGCAGTGGCTAGGGGTGTACACGCTATGCTTTGCAGTTATGTGAGAAATTACAGAGTGCAAAGTACATTTAAAAGAATCCTTCATTTTTTTTTTTTTTTTTATTTATATTTATTTTGTTTTACATTTATTTTTTTTTATTTTTTTTTAAACATTTAAACTGCCCTTTTGGAGGACTTTGGTGAAACATCAGGGTTCTAAAAAGACCCTTGATCAGTGGTGGCTGGTGGTTGGCTCTCCTTGGGCATCACAAGCAGGCATCTCCTTCCCCTACTCGGCGGCTTCTGTCTCCTCCCTCCTCCTCGGCTGCCAATCAGAACGCTTTTACTTACAGCCAAACAGGAAACGTGTCTCGCAACCCACGCTACCTTGATTGACGAAGAGGCGATTCAGTGTTAGAATAGTGAATATTCATTCGCTATTCTAACACACCTGGTTGGGCAATGAGCGCAATGCTCTGTGTCTGGAGCCCATCCTATTTGAGCCTCTGGCTCTAATCAGGTGTTTCAACCCCCGCCCCGCTGTAATTTTTGCACCCGGCATCCTGAACGGTACTTGAGAAAGGTTGTATTTTTCCTGGTTTTGGTTCCTGAAAGCTTTGAGTCATTAATACCTTGCCAACCTTGCAAAACAATTCTGTTCTTTATAAATACTGTATTTATCGCGGTATAACGCGCTCCCGCGTATACCGCGCACCCCTAAAGTGACCCCCAATCCTGTGGAAAAAAAGTTATTTTTGTACTTACAGTTTAGGTGTCTTGCGTGGCGTCCATCGGCGGCCTCGTTGGGTCCGGCGTCCTTCTGAGGCTTCGGGTGTCCTTCTGCGGCTTCGGTGTCCTCTTCGGCGGGTCCGGTGTCCTCTTCGGCGGGTCCGGTGTCTTCTTCGGCGGGTCCGGCATCCTCCCCGCTCGTTTCCCGCACGAGTTTTGAATACTGCGCCAGCATATACCGAGCGCAGTACACTCGGGCAGGCTCGTCAACTGTCGCGCTCACGTCCTGTACGTTCAGGACGTGACCGCGGAAGAAGCCGAGACTGGCCGAATATACCCGAGTGTACTGCGCAGTATTCAAAACTCGGCGCGGGAAAGCGGGTATCGGCGTATATCGCGCACCCACGATTTTGCCGATTTTCAGGGCAAAAAAGTGTGCGATATACGCCGATAAATACGGTAAGCATTGTGGGGCCTGTGTTGGAGGGCTTTTTTTAAAATCAGATGGGCTTTAGATTTACATACAAGCTTATAGGAATAATGGCCCAGATTCACAAAAGAGATACAAGGGCGTATCTCCTAATACGCCGTTGTATCTCTGTTTTAGGGTCTTCCTAACTATGCGACAGATTCATAGAATCAGTTACGCATAGTTAGCCCTAAGATCCGACAGGTGTAATTGAATTACACTGTCGGATCTTAGGATGCAATACCTCGGCCGCCGCTGGGGGGAGTTCGCGTCGTAGACCAGCGTCGGGTATGCAAATTAGTAGTTACAGCGATCCACGACGGTTTTTCGCGTTCGCTACGTCGCTGCTAGTCTAGTTTCCCGTCGCAAAGTTAGTCGTCGTTTTGGGTGCCCTAACTTTACACAGCCCACGTATGTGCTGTATAAAGTATGGCCGTCGTTCCCGCGTCGAAATTTAAAATGTTTTTGTTCTTGCGTAAGACTTCTGGGAATACGAAAGTACGCTACGCACGTCGCCGTTCGAAAAAATGACGTCACTTCGCGCAAAGCACGGCGGGAATTTCAAAACACAGCATGCGCAGTAGGTCCGGCGCAGGAGCGCGCCTAATTTAAATGGCACACGCCCCTTTGAATTGCGCGGGCTTACGCCGGAGGCCGCCGGCGTAAGTTTTTATGCAAGTGCTTGGTGAATCAGGCACTTGCGATGAAAACTTGCGGCGGTGTAACGTATCTACGATACGTTACGCCGCCGCAGTTCTATGTGAATCTGGGCCGCAAAACCCACTGGAAGCAGGTCAAATGCAAGTCTGAGGTCAACTGCAGTTAATGGCACTGGAATGATCTTAGAAACTTCTCAATTGATGCCTTCAATGCAAGCCTAAAGCCTGTCAACACGGGCTTGTCTACAGCAGTCAGCCATCCATGAATTCAGTGCAGGGTTTTTGTCTTGAAAATATTGCTGTAGTAACTATGGCACTGCCTGGGGACTATGTGCACCAACCAAGGCCATCATGTATTTGAATCTTTGACAGCAGAAGCTTACTTTACCTTTTTGATCGCCGTTCCTTGTACAAAGTGACAGGTTTTACTTTTCTTCTCCTCCTGGGAGAGCACAAAACAAGACATTGATAAAGCTTTCATTAGCCGCTAAGAGAAAAGCCTCCCCCAGTGTGTTTAAAAGTGTGTTTAGACTTTTAAGGTACAATGAAATGAATTCTTCAGTATCACCTGCATATGGAGATTATTGTGTCATGAAAGGTGAATGATATTTCTACTGCTCGCCAAAGGCAATTGACATGCACTATCACTATGTATCTATGTAGACTCTGGAGCCCTTAGGCAGCCAAACATGTTTTTAGCTTTGGAAACGTTGAATAGTTCGAAATATACCTTTATTGTTGCCATGGACCCCTTTGGTGTGATTTTCAGTGACTGAAGGACAAAATGTAATTGCAACAGATTCACAGGGATAGAAAGACGGATGCCAATACACACCCAACAGCAGTTTTAACCAAGAGCATAATTATAAATCGTTTGGCCCCAGTGCAGAATTTTGATGGCATCCCCAACAAAGGCAACCTTTTTTAAAACATCCAAAATTCCAAAGATAATCTACAAAACTTTTAATACCATAAAAGTCGCCATATGAAACTGAGAAAAAACATTATCTCTGTAGTTTTTTCCTTAAAAATAACATTGCCAATAAGTTCCATTTTTATTGGCCAGGTGACATGCATAACTATAGCACATATGTACTGTTGTCTACTTTTGTGGTCAGTGGCAGTTTATAATTCTGTATTTGTATTCAAAACTTTTTCTATTTTTGATTAGAGTAGGGAATTATTAGGACCGCCTGCCAAGTTAATTTTGCTGTCTGTAACCCCTGTTGGGAGATGCACTTTCTCCATTTGTCTTATGCCGCGTACACACGGTCAATTTTCGGCATAAAAAAAAAATTGGCATTTTTAAAAACGTCATTTAAAATGATCGTGTGTGGGCTTCACATCGTTTTTCGGCTTCTGAAAAACAACAAAAAAATTCGAACATGCTGCATTTTTTAAAATGTCGTTTTTCGGGTTGTAAAAAATGATCGTGTGTGGGCTAAAACAAAGTTTTAAACCCGCGCATGCCCAGAAGCGAGTTATGAGATGGGAGCGCTCGTTCTGGTAAAACTACCATTCATAATGGAGTAAGCACATTCATCACGCTGTAACAGACAAAGAATCGCGAATCGTCTTTTACTAACAAGGAATCAGCTAAAAGCAGCCCAAAGGCGAATAGAACTTCCCCTTTAGAGTGCCGTCATACATGTTGTACGTCACCGCACTTTGTTCATCATTTTTAAAAAATGATGGTGTGTGGGCAACATCGTTTTTATTGATGAAGTTGAAAAAAACGTCGTTTTTTGGACATGCTGAAAAATTTCATTTTTTTTCATGCCGAAAAATGATCGTGTGTACGCTGCATTAGGCTGGGTTCACACTATGTGCCGTGGGGCACAGCAGGGGGTCCGGTGCATCCCCGTTCACTGGGCCAGATTCATGAACAATGGTGCAGATTTGCACCGGCGTGGTGCATCATTTTTAGACTACACCGGTCCAGCGCGGAGAGGCAGTTAGGTGATTCAAGAAACTTTTTTTGTCTACGATGCTCCAGCGGGGCGGATTTTAGACGGCGTAAGGCGGGGTAAGGCCAACTGGGAGTCACCCTATGCTAATGAAGTGCCGACCGTGGCGCAGGGGGTCACGCCGGGGGGGCGCATCTTAGACCGCACATGCTCAGTGACATCCAGGGGTAAATGCCCCAATCTGCACATGCTCAGAACTGCGCCCCGGCGTGATCCCTGAGCTACGCCGACCCACTACCAAAGCCCAGTCCATGAATCAGCCCAGACTTCCGCCCTGCAGGTGCAAATGTACTGAAGCTTTTTTTTTTCTAAGCTAGGTCGTTTGCATTGTGGTGGGGCAGTTATGGTTGATGAGGAATCCTCAGGTGGGCGGATGACCAATTTCAGCCCAGAGGAGAGGGCTGTAATTATTGAGGGCCTCTCCCAACATGGGGACCGCCTCTATGTGTTGTCCAGCAAGTGTTGTTGCTCAGTTCGTTTGTAACGCTGCTGCTTTAGCTGCTCTCCAGCTGACCTCTGCAAGTTTGGTGCAAAGTTACCTCTGCTTTTATGAGGTGTAACTTTGCAGCGGAAATTTCAGCTCCGCTCACCGGGAGTAGCCTGCACCGGTCAAGCTTAAGTTGATGAATCGGCCCAAAAACCTCATTTGCATATTTAAAACACAAAAACCATGGCCGCGCCAGACCCGACCAGCGTAAATCTGCACCAACGCCGCGCCGGCGTGGAAAGGTTACACCGAGGCGATGAAGTCTATTTGGAGGCGTAATCTGGTTCTCTGGGTAAGGCGCAGCGATCCGCCGGCGCAAATCTGCACTTACGCCGTGCATCTACCAAAAAAACGGTGTAAGTGCTTCATGAATCTGGCCCATTGTTTCAGGTCCGAATTAAGTCCTAATTTTTGGCTGAATTCCAGCCTGGAATGGAGCCAAAGATGCACAGGACTCTGCTGTGCGCTCCACGGCCACCCCCGGAGATCTGTAAAATGGCTCTATTGAGAGCCAACCACAATCTCCTGTCATGTGAATTGGATGTGGGGAAACCGGCATCCAATTAACAATAGTGTGAACCCAACCTCAATGGCCGTTGTTACCAGAATAGAAAAAGAAGGAACATTTTCCAAAGAGGATACTGGTTTCTTTTTTTTTTTTTCAAATATTTTATTGAAATTTTAAGAATTAAATACATAACAATAAATATACATAAATCATGAGGTAAAAAGTGACTTTGAGAACCACCATCACCAGCACCCTATAGGTAGGAGGCTTACCAGAACATGTATGAACATCAGCAAGTGGCTAAAACCCTAGCCTGGGCCTTTAAACTCCTGTGCTGTAGTGATAGTCCTAAGTATCCTCCGTGTTCAATGGGTACATAAAGGGAGTAATAGAGCCCACATAGTGAAGTTCGTTTAAACCATACGTTTAATAATTAAAAAATTACACTTTCAGTGTCACAATAGGAATAAAAACAAAGAGAAGCCGGCCGGCTCGGAACAAACGCCCGTCCACTCTACACAACACGTCCTGCGTCAGCACGCTACCTTCCCAGCGTGCTGACGCAGGACGTGTTGTGTAGAGTGGACGGGCGTTTGTTCCGAGCCGGCCGGCTTCTCTTTGTTTTTATTCCTATTGTGACACTGTAAGTGTAATTTTTTAATTATTAAACGTATGGTTTAAACGAACTTCACTATGTGGACTCTATTACTCCCTTTATGTACCCATTGAACACGGAGGATACTTAGGACTATCACTACAGCACAGGAGTTTAAAGGCCCAGGCTAGGGTTTTAGCCACTTGCTGATGTTCATACATGTTCTGGTAAGCCTCCTACCTATAGGGTGCTGGTGATGGTGGTTCTCAAAGTCACTTTTTACCTCATGTGTGTGCTGGTCAAACATACTTCACCATTGAATGTTTTCTTCCTGTGATACGGCTCAATAATCTGGTTTTCGGTGGAGGCTTCATGAATCCTCTTCTCCTCCCACATCCCCCTGCGAGGATCACCTTAAAGGCCCTGGCTGGGGTTTGCAGCCGCAAGCACACATTGCTTGCCATTCGGTAAGCCTCCAATTCTTACTGGCTCATGGTGTTTATATTTGCTCCTCAACATTTGTTTATTCTCATATAAACTTTATTTTTGTGGACGCAGTAGGACTGAATTTTATCCTCTTTCCAGTCCCTCACTGATTTGGGTTTACTGGCTTCATAATTAATTTACCTCAATCCTATTGTTCAGATTTTTTATTTTAGCGCAACATCCTCTCCCCTTTGTTCTTTGTTTGTTGTGTTTGTATAACACTCCGTTGTTGCAGCTTTACTAGCAATTTATTGTCTTTTAGCGCGGTAATTTTCTTCCTTTGATACATAAATCATATAATTCATATAATATGTAGATTACACAAAATACTTCTCAAAAGGAGAATTAGAATGTTGTATAGATACATACCATGTCCAAAGAGGACAAAGACAAAAAGAGGAAGAGGGAAAGGGGAGGAAAAGGAAAAGGAAGGGAAAGAGAAAAAAGAAGAGAGGGAATATATATATATATATATATATATATATATATATCAACGGATAATAACCTTATCAAGATTACATAAGAAGGAGTGTTGGGAGAGAGTGAAATATAATAATTTCACGGTGAGGCATTTTTAAACAAATGAAACTCAGTGGAATTTTTAAAGTGTAACCAACAAGCCAACTTGTCATAAAAGGATTTGGGCGAATCTCTGGATTGAGAAATTAATTCTTCCATTTCGGCTATGTGTTCAATTTTATTAAACCAGTCTGAGATGGTAGGAGGTGAAGATTGTGTCCATCTAATAGGTATACAAAGCTTAGCAGCATTGATAAGGTGAAGCAATAATGATTTCTTATAAATGTAATGAGGGAATGAGGAATGGTGTAGCAGATATTGGGCAGCAGTGAAATCAGGGGTAAATGTTGTAATGTGGGAAATCAAGCGATGGACATCTTTCCAGAAGGACTTTATCAGATCACATTCCCACCATATGTGTAAGAGTGTACCTTGAGCAGAGTTACATCGCCAACATAAAGGTGAAATGTTTGTATTATATTTGTGAATGATGACAGGAGTCCTATACCATCTCTAGAGTATAATTTATAGTTGTTTTCTTGGGTCAATACATTTAAGGAGCCCTTATGAATATGCTGAAAGGGATACTGGTTTCTATTGGAAATTGTCTAAGGCCGCGTACACGCGGTCGGTCCATCCGATGAGAACGGTCCGTTGTCATCGGTTAACCGATGAAGCTGACTGATGGTCTGTTGTGCCTACACACCATCAGTTAAAAAAACGATCGTGTCAGAACGCGGTGACGTAAAACACAACGACGTGCAGAGAAAAATTAAGTTCAATGCTTCCAAGCATGCGTCGACTTGATTCTGAGCATGCGCAGGTTTTTAACCGATGCTTTTGCATACTAACCATCGGTTTTGACCTATCAGTTAGGCGTCCATCGGTTCAATTTTAAAGCAAGTTCTAAATTTTTTGACCGAAGGATAACTGACCGATGGGGCCCACACACGATTGGTTTGGACCGATGAAAAGGTCCTTCAGTCCATTTTCATTGGTTTGGATCGACCGTGTGTACGCGGCCTAAGACTTTGAGGAGATTTCATCTTATGATCTGGTCAATATCCAAAGCTTTCATGAAGTGTATCTAAATACTAAAAGAAAAATATAATATATTGCAGTTTACCAAAATGTGGGGGAGACATTCATTTTAGACCTCAGGCTTTTATATCTATTTTTATTTAGAGAACCTGCCAGTTACACACTTCTTCTTTCTATCTTATGGTGGTTCTACCCTATAGAGGAGCAACAGAGACAACAGCATTGTCAATTTTCTTTCTAATGTTCTTCAGCCAACCTTAAATAAAAAGTGGATTAAATGAGTTGAGGACTACTTAGCCAGCCAAAACTGAGGCTGGGTTCACACTGATGCGGTCTGCCGCATCACATGAATCACGCTGGACTCCTGTACAAATGACATGCAAATTCAGTGCAGTGGAATTGAGCCATACAGTACATTATGAATGGCTCAATTTGCTCTGTATCCGCACAAAAAACATGCAGGCGTTTCGCAGAGTACAGTGTGAACTGCATGCGATTCTGATGCGGTGCGGGAACCGCACAGGTATCACTGTGGTTCCCGCACCATGTCAGTGTGAGCCCAGCCTGAAAGAGAAAATAAACACATTGGTCAGGGGTATGTAATTTACAACTTTCTTACAAATGGTCAGGGGTATGCAATGTACAAAACAGCATATGTAAAGCAGTGCTCAGGCATATGTAACATAGTGCCCCTTACATTGCTGGTCATTGAGAAGAACAGTATATCTATGGTTAGTAGGAGGAGAAAATATCCTGGTGCTCATGCAAGTGGGAGAAGGAACTATCCTCATACTGCCACAATGTTGGTGTCAATGGGAGGAGGAATCCCCTCCAGAATTGGTGTCACAAGAAGAGTAAAGGTAACTATCAGGCCCGTCGCTACAGGACAGGCAAATCAAACAATTGCTTGGGGCCCCGAGCTGGCCTGGGGCCCCCAACTTTCCCTTTCAGGCTGTAGCGTGGCCTCGCTCCTCTTCTTTCCTCGCTCCTCCTCTTTCCTCCTGTATATTTCATGCTATGCTGGGGCACTAGTGATTCATCTTGCCCCACCATCACCCCTTCCATCCACCCGGCTGTTGGTTTTCTGCTTGGTGTGGTTCTGCGCTGTGCGTGCATGGGGGGGGGGGGGGGGGCCTCCATGTCCATTTTGCTTGGGGCCCCCTAATTCCTTCAAACGGCCCTGGTAACTATACACAGGTCAATTTTCTCTCATTCAGCCCCAATACATGCTAAACAGCATGCATAGGGGAATCTCCACTGCCAGCTATTGCATTCAGGCAGCCGTGGCACCTGTGGTTGCCTTAAAGCTGAAAAAAATTGAAAGTCAAAATTGAAAAATATGGACACTTACCTGTTCAGGGAGCCTACAATGTCCTCACCCGTAGGCCGACTCTTCCCTTGAGTGAGTCGCGATGCGTGTTCTGAGTGGTCCCTGCTGTCTTCTTGGATCTTTGTGTCTCCCAGAAGACAGCGGGGGGAACGGAGGAGGGATAAGGCATGGCATAGATCGCCGATGATACTGCAGCGATTTTTTTCTGCCGGAACTAGGAGCAAATACCTGGACTAGACAGGTATCTTCTCCCCCCTTCCCCCCGAAAGGTGCCAAATGTGTCACCGGAGGGGGGGAGGAATCCGGACACCGGAAGTGAAATTTTGGGGTGAAACTCCGCTTTAATACAGTGCCACTGATAAAGAATGACCGCATATGTTAGGATGCAGTCACCGTTCAACCAGTAATGTTCCGCCCGGTTCAGTTGTTTTTTTAAATCAACTTTTGTCAAGCTGGGTGGTGTTTGCAATGCCATCCATGTCTTGATTTTCTGTTGAAATTTTAGATCTCTAAGGGCTCCTTTGGGCTGGATTCACACCTATGCATTTTTAGTGCTTTTTGCAGATTTGCACTAACGAACGTGTTCCATAGGAAACCATGGTAAATGGACTGTAGTGCAAATATGCAAAATGCACTAAAACTGTATAGGTGTGAATCCAGCCCTATGCTTTGTACACACGATTGGATTTTACAACGGGATAAACTCCGACGGATTTTTCCAACGGAATTCCGTTCAAGCTGCCTTGCATACACACTGTCACACCAAATTCTGAGCATCAAGAACGCAGTGACGTACAACACTACGACGAGCCAAGAAAAATGAAGTTCAATGCTTCTGAGCATGCGTCGACTTGATTCTGAGCATGCGTGTTTTTTTCTCCGTCTGAGTTCTCTACAGACGGAGGGAATTTACGATAGAATTTTCTTGTTCTCTTTCTAAATTTTGACGGAAAAAAGTCAAATGGGGCACACACACGGTCGGAATATCCAATAAAAAAAAATTACGTTGGACTTTTTCCATCGGAAATTCCGATCGTGTGTACAAGGCATTAGACTGGCCATTAAAACGTGCAGTTGAGCTGCATTTTTATCGTCCCCCAACCACTTCCTCTAAGAAAAGCAGACATACAGGGGTATAAACATCATGCTGTGGCCTTGATGTTTTGCCCTGTGGCACAGAAAAAAATTATCCCTGCTGTCCACAGGATACAATTTACTCAAGTAAATGGGGCTGAGCCCCAACTGAGCCCCAAAGCACCTTGTCCCCATGTTGATGGGGACAAGGGTCTCATCCCCACAACCCTTGCCCGGTGGTTGTGGGGGTATGCGGGCAGGGGGCTTATCAGAATCTGGAAGACCCCTTTAACAAAGGGGACCCCCATATCCTGACCCCCCCCCTGTGTGAAATGGTAATGGGGTACACTGTACCCCTACCATTTCACGAAGGAAGTGTAAAAAGTTAGTTTCAGAAAAAAAAACACACACACAGTAGAACAAATTACTTGAACCAAATAAAAATCCAGCGGTGAAAATAGACGATCGGTGCTGCTCGCTGCTCCATCGTTGTCTATCCAGCGACGGGTGATGTGTCCAGCGACGGTGATGTGTCCAGCGATTGGTCCAGCGATGAGAACATCCATCCATTCAGAGCACAGCTCAGCGAATGATGCGCCGATGCTTTGACGTTTCTTTTATAGGGGAGGCGGCCACGCGTCACGTGACCCCGTCCCCCTCTGACGCACACTCTGCTACGTCACTGGGACAGCCCAGACAGCCCGAACTTTTTTTTTAAAGTTCGGGTTCGGGTCCGAACCCGAACATCCAGGTGTCCGCTCAACTCTACTTATCACAGGTTCCTGGTTCCTGGGTCGTCTTTTCCCAGGAACTCTGCTATGTGCGTCGGGACCCTTCGGGGTAAGACCGCACTTTATTAAGATACCTCTCAACTCACCTCAATAAGGGACTTTCAGTAAATGAAAATGCAAGAAATAATTTTCTGTTCAAATGTACAATTTCTTAGGCAGGACTACAAAAGCAAAGAGTTATGTTGCAATGTACTATACACATTCATTACTTTAAAACATAAACATGGCCAAGTGAGACAGAATTGCCTAAGCCCCTGATCATGAATTGGTTACATAAGTCCAATTTTGGCAGCTAAACCATTATCTCTGACAATGCCCTAATTAATTCTGTTCTCACGAATTACATCACTGCGCTGAGCATTTGCATTATTGGCAAACCAAAGTAAAAGGTAATTGAGCTCTGCTGTTGTGGCAAGCCCATTAAAATAAAATTTATCATTTTAGGTCTCTAAATGATATTACATTTCACATAAAATGACATGTATATGAGTGACTGGAGTCGCATTGGTATGTGACCTTTATGCAATATTCAGCAGGGTAATTCTGTCTTTATAATTAATGCTGTTTGATAAACTAATCGACACAATAAATGAACAGGAAGGGAACTGTTTTGCTTTGTTCATGAAAGATTTACTTCAGACAATGCGTGTCCGTTATTATTAAAGGTTTGGAGGGCAATGATAACCATTTTAGTTTAGCATTACCCCCAGTGGAGTGATATAACAGAGTCTGTCTGCCGTCCCCCTGCCCTGCACCACTAGAGCTCATCGCCAGCGCGTAGATTGAGTCTTCAGTGCACCGAGCCCACCTCGGACAGAGCAGCTGAAGAAACCACTCCCTATCCATCTTGTCAAAATGGTACAGTTGGGATAATTGTGACGCAATATAGTAGAGATTAAAGTCAGGGAGGGCTGTGCCCCCCCAGATCCGTTGGGTTTTTAATCACCTGCCAAGCTACCTTGTGTCTGTTGTTTCCCCATACGAACGGTTTGAGAAGGGCCTCAAGGGATTTAAAGTGTTTCAGGGGTAAGTACACCGGGGTGCCAGAGAACATAGAGTATCTTGGGTAGGAGAACCATTTTGATGAGGTTAACCCGGCCTCAGACCCCCAGTGGCATCTCCAGTACATTTTAGTCGACTAAATCTAATTTTAGTCATCTAATGTGTGTAGTTAAATTGTTAGGTAGTTTTCAAAGCGGGGGTTCACCCTATAAAATACATTTTTTTTTTTTTTTCTTCTAGCCTAAAATTCGGCATTGTAGCGCGAGCTACAGTATGCCGGTCTTAATTTTTTTATCGCCGTACTCACAGTGTAATCGTACATAGTAGATTCCGACTGCCCATGGGGAATGGGCGTTCCAATCCAGACGGAAGGTGATTGACGGCCGGCTCTGGCGCGTCACGCTTCTCCGGAAATAGCCGAAATAGGCTTGGCTCTTCACGGCGCCTGCGCATAGTCTGTGCGCAGGCGCCGTGAAGACCCGAGACCTACTCCGGCTGTCTTCGGGGAGCGTGACGCGCCAGAGCCGGCCGTCAATCACCCTCCCTCTTGAAAGGAACGCCCATTCCCCGCGGGCAGTCAGAATCTACTATGTACGATTACACTGTGAGTACGGCGATAAAAAAATTAAGACCGGCATACTGTAGCTCGCGCTACAATGCCGAATTGTATGCTAAAATGTTGTTCTGCAGGGTGAACCACCGCTTTAAGCTTTTCTCTTCAATTTCCAAACTCATTATATACTGCTTGAGTGAAAGATCTAATAAGTTATTATTTATGGTATTAAGGTTGGAACCTGAACTATAGACAAGTGTTAATTTTGACGTCAAATTTAATTTAGTTTTAGTCATACTCTTTTTAGTTTTAGGCCTCGTACACACGATAGGTTAAACCGAGGACAACGGTCTGATGGACCGTTTTCATCGGTCAAAACCGATCGTGTGTGGGCCCCATAGGTTATTTACCCATCGGTTAAAAAAAAGCCAACTTGCTTTAAATTTAACCGATGGATTCCTAACCGATGGGGAAAAAAACGATCGTTAGTAGGCACAACCATCAGTTAAAAATCCACGCATGCTCAGAATCAAGTCGAAGCATGCTTGGAAGCATTGAACTTTGTTTTTTTCAGCACGTCGTGTTTTACGTCACCGCGTTCTGACACGATCGTTTTTTTAACCATCAGTCAGCTTCATCGGTTAACCGATGAAAATGGTCCATCGGTCCGTTCTCATTGGATGGACTGATCGTGTGTACGTGGCATTAGTCGTATTTTAGTCTTTTGACTAAAATGGTATTTTAGTTTTGGTCGTATTTTAGTCATCTCAATTGCTTTAGTTTTAGTTGCATCTTACTTGACTAAGCCTAGGTTCACACTGCTGCGAATTCAAAATCGCGGTAAAATGCGCGATTTTACCGCGATTTCGCGGCCGCGATTTCGGCCGCAATTTAATGTAAATCGCGGCCCGAAATCGCAAAAAGTAGTACAGGAACTACTTTTTGAAATCGCAGATACGGCGTCGCACTGATTAGGACAGTGCCATTGCCGACAATTGCCGCCGATTTGAGATGCGATTTGACATGTCAAATCGCATCTCAAATCGTTCCAAATCGTACCCAGTGTGAACCAGGGCTAAAATAGTATTAATTTAGTCAACGAAAATGTTTTAGTCAACAAAATTAACACTGCCGTATACAGGAATATAATTACCATAACTAGGGAACAACCAACATATACCATAAACATTCCCCAATTGTTCAATAAAAAGTGGACACAATATTAATCACCTGTTCAAAAGATGAACAGACTGACAGAAACAGGTGATTTAATTAACACAGTTAACAATGGGACTGCACTATAGGATACATACAATGGGAGATGCACACATTTGTGTATTCTGTCCACTAGACATGTCATTAGAAAACAAACCATGTCTCAGCAGTCTGGATATATGAACATCTGCTATGAGCCTCAAAGTGTAAAGCAGTCATTGTTGGTAATGGGGCATCTAGGCCCTAAACATGGATCCCGGGCCTAGATTCCCAGAGGGTGTATGTTTTGGGGAGACATGAACTTAAATCAGAAGCAAGACCACTCCAAGGGTCCCCCAGGCATACACCTTCCAAAGAGTAGTGTTCCCTTAAAAGCCAGGGCCCATGGATTTCTTAAGGGATATTGTTAATAAATATTTCTGTCCTATTTCAAGTAATCCAAACCATGCTCTCAGCATCCATTAAGTAGTTTTCCATTACTTTCTCAGTCACCCTCTGCCCCTAATAGACACAGGGTAACTTACACATAAGAGGGGCCCGACCTCTCTGAGGTAAGCTAGGTTCCATGAGCCCCCCACCCAAAGTGACTCCCATCACAATGCCTTTTATTGCTCTGAAGAAGTAGCTATATGTTTGGTTATGTCAATGTGCAAAATTTATCTGAATGGGAGTGACTTTCATTATCAACCAGCTGATGCACTTGCAGTGTTCTAATTAGGAAAGTGGCAGGGTCTGCATCCCTTTAGAAGTGATTAACCCTTGAGGAGTAGTTCACCAAAATTGAAAATTTGGTTTCGAGGAAAAGTCTAAAATCTGACTTAATGCAGACTTCAGGGAAAATCACTGAGCCAATCACACAAGCAGGAAATTACATATCTGGAGGTGTACTGTACACTGACGGTGTATGGAATGTCTCCAGATCACTATATTGTATACTTTTTACAGAAAATTACAACACTGCAGATTGAAAAGGAAAAGTCATATTTAATAACATTCAATTACCATATGACTTCTGTAACATTGTATATGTTATATTATTTTTTTATTTGCAAATGTTTCCCTTTGAAAATGGAGTTACCCTTTAAGATGGCCATTCACTAGTAGATTTTCGAATAAGCATTTGTTAAAAAAATTCTCAGTACTTACAAAATTTTACTTGCTTTTAACATTTGATTTTGTAACGAATGGACATTGCTGAACGAAAACCGCATACACTGTAATGCCGTGTACACACGATCGGTTTATCAGATGAAAACAGTCCAATGGACTTTTTTCATTGGACAAACCGATCGTGTGTGGGCCCCATCGGTCTTTTTTCCATCGGTGTAAAGAAATTGAACATGTTTTAAATTTTTACGGTGGAAAAAAACTGATTGGAATTCCGATCATCTGTGTGGACCGCCATCAGGGAAAAATCCACGCATGCTCAGAATCAAGTCGACACATGCTCAGAAGCATTGAACTTCATTTTTTTCGTCTCGTCGTAGTGTTTTACGTGACGCGTTTTGGTGCGGTCGGAATTTGGTCTGATAGGGCTAGATTCAGGTAGACTTACGACGGGCGTATCAGTAGATACGCCGTCGTAAGTCCGAATCCGCGCCGTCATATCTTTAAGCGTATGCTCAAATTGAGATACGCTTAAATGTTGCTAAGATACGACCGGCGTAAGTCTCCTACGTCATCGTATCTTAGGGTGCATATTTACGCTGGCCGCTAGGTGGCGCTTCTGTTGATTTCCGCGTAAAATATGCAAATGAGCTAGATACGCCGATTCAGAAACGTACGTGCGCCCGGCGGATTTTTTTACGTCGTTTACGTAAGGCCTTTTCCGGCGTAAAGTTACCCCTGCTATATGAGGCGTAGCCTATGTTAAGTATGGACGTCGGGACAGCGTTGAATTTTCCGTAGTTTACGTCGTTTGCGGAAGTCGTTTGCGAATAGGGCTTTGCGTAAGTTACGTTCACGTCGAAAGCATTGACTATTTGCGACGTGATTAGGAGCATGCGCACTGGGATACGTTCACGGACAATAATAATTGAGATTTAGCCAATCCCTGGGGAGGTGTGTCCAGAAGATGGCTGGAGAGCACACAAATATGCTGAGGCCTTGAGCAGAGTGTGTGGGTCTAGCGCTGCAAGAGATGTCCCCTATCTAAGGGCTCTGCCCCTAAGGGCAGGCTGCTGAAAACAATGCCTGGAGGTCATCAAGGTCACAGCTTGAGCAAATGCTGGGGGGCATATTTCTAAATCTGGAAGTTTATGGTCTGGAGGACCACTGAGGAGTACCCGGTGAAAGCTGGGGGGGGGGGGGGGAGGAGTGTCCAGCTGTTCTATGGCATTGTGAGTCTCCCTCACTGAAGTGTGCCTGGTGAATACCGGAAGCAGGGATCCGATGATCCTGTGGCATTGGGAGTACTGACCTAAGTTTGTGTCCTGGTGACTATGTGTAGTTTTCAGTTTTTCAAAAGGAGGTTTCAGCCAGTGGAGAACTTTATGGGAGATTTTTCTTGTCAGATCAGTTAGAGAGAAGAATCCTCAAAGAAGTCAGTTCAGTATTTTTGGGGTATCCCATGCTCCCCTTAATCCCATTCAAGTTTAATTCAGCAATAAAAGCACAAAAAAAACACCCCTAGACCAGGTCTCGACAAACCCGGGGGCAAGGTCGCAATTGCGACTAGAATTAGCGACATGTCGCCTGGGGCGGCACAGCTGGGGTAACCTGTCTCCGTGCGCACCCTCCCGCGATCGCGACGGACGGTAATTGAGGCTGCGGCTTTGCGACCTTCTGCAGGCCTATGCTTCTTTCTGGAATATGGCGCCCTCTTATGGTGGCCGTTGGTATTGCAAGACAACCAGCAATGCTAATGGGGCTTCCCTACCTGTTTTCATTGCCCAAAAATCTCCTTCTCTTATAACCCCCAAACATTATATATATTTTTTATTCTAACACCCTAGGGAATAAAATGGCGGTCGTTGCAATACTTTCTGTCACACCATATTTGCGCAGCGGTCTTACTAGCACTTTTTTGGGAAAAAATACACTTTTTTAAATAAAAAAAATAAGACAGCAGTAAAGTTAGCCCAAATTATTTTAATATTGTGAAAGATAATGTTACGCAGAGTAAATTGATACCCAACATGTCACGCTTCAAAATCACATCCACTCATGGAATGACGACAAACTTTTACCCTTTAAAATCTCCATAGGCGACGTTTAAAAAATTCTACAGGTTGCATGTTTTGAGTTACAGAGGAGGTCTAGGGCTAGAATTATTGCTCTCGCTCTACCAATCACGGCGATACCTCACATGTGTGGTTTGAACATTGCTTTCATATGCGGGCGCTACTCACGTATATGCGTTCACTTCTGCACGCGAGCTCGGCGGGACGGGGCGCGTTCCTGGCTCCTAACTTTTTTAGCTGACTCCTAGATTCCAAGCAAATTTGTCAAGCCCTGCCCTAGACTGTTTATTGGAGTCAGAGAGAAGGAGGAAAATGCTGTGAGCCTGGCTGTGTGTGCACTAAGTTTGGGGAAAGAGATAGTCTCTTAGCCAGTGGCTCCTGCGGGGTTTGCTACACTTAGAAATCCCACTCACCTCCCACTCAGTCATGCAAGGGGCCTATCGCTAAAATGGGGAATCTGAACTATAGGGCTACCCAGGGCCGTTTGAAGGAATTTGGGGGCCCCAAGCAAATGGGGGGGCCTCCCAAGAACCCCCCCCCGCACGCAAAGCCTACGTTAGCGCTACACTAATTTTTTGCACCCATGTTCTTACTCCCCCCTCCAGTCCCTATGTTTTTCTATTCTCACCTCCCCTTCTTCCCTGTAGGCTGCCGCTTTAGCGTGGCCGAGCTCCTCTTCCTCCTGTCAGTCCAGTTTTCTATCATTATGGGTCCCCAGTCTCCTATCAGATAGTGCCCAGGCACTGTGCGGTACAGGAGATTCAGTTTCCTGTGTTCCCGGCCGGACTGAAAGGAAGTGAGCACTCAGTGTGCACTTCCTGTCAGTCTGGCTGGGGACAGGAAACAAAATCTCCTGTACCACGCGCGGTACCCGGCCGGACTAACAGGACTCCAGGAGGAAGGAAGAGAAGCTCTGCCACGTTACAGCCTGGGAAGGGGAAGTTGGGGGCCCCAGGCCAGCTCGGGGCCCCAAGCAGTTGTTTGTTTTGCCTGTCCTGTAGCGACGGGCCTGGGGCTACCCCCTCTAGACATATAACTGGGAGCATGGCAAGAGTGACTTTTGCCTACATTGTTTTGAAAGGTATCTCTCTTTCAGAACTCTTTCTAAGAAAGTTGCGGTATGCACAGTTATCAGTTAATTGTTTGACAAATCTGAAAAAAAATTTTTTTTAGCCTTTTATAAAAAAAACAATCATGTATTTTCTTTTACATGAGCCTTTCCTAAAGCATGTAGACATTCACAGCATGTTGTAATGAGTCTTCGCCCACCTCTTGACGCACTCTTTGATTATTGAACTACCAATCCCTTTCCTTCTAATTTTTCATTTTAATGGATAATTCACATTTATTCTAATGAAAAGCCAGTAATTAAACTCTGTTAGAATAAACTGTTCTATTGATCTGTTATAAAATGTCACAGGTAGAAGAAAGAGAACAAAAAGGTAAAAAAAATACAAGACAGACGGTTTCCTAAAATGCTTTCACTGTGCAGGATAATGTCAGCTCCGGCAGGGAGAAGTGTGATGTGCATTCCAGTGCACTTACTTGTTTTTTTTCTTTTATTTTATTTAAAGTGGATGTAAACCCTCCATACACCCAGTGAAGTCAACAGCCTCAGATGATACACAACGATGAAACCAATCTCCCTACATAGGTTTTACATCCATATCTGCTGTCTTCTCATTTATATACTGTTTAGAAAGTTGAGATTGTGTTAGATTTTCTCTTCCTGTTTAAAGGGGTTGTAAAGGTAAAAAAAAAAATCCCTAAATAGCTTCCTTTACCTTAGTGCAGTCCTCCTTCACTTACTTCATCCTTCTATTTTGCTTTTAAATGTCTTTATTTCTTCTGAGAAATCCTCACTTCCTGTTCTTCTGTCTGTAACTCACCACTGTAATGTGAGGCTTTCTATCTGGTGTGGAGTGTCGTGCTCGCCCCCTCCCCTGGAATACAGAAGACTCAGGACGCTCTCTATGTGGAGTTACAGACAGAAGAACAGGAAGTGAGGATTTCTCAGAAGAAATAAGATGAGATTTGTACAAGGTTTTTACTTCTTCTTTTTTTTTAAGCACATGATCAGAGACAGAGGCTCTAATTGGCTTAAAAAAGGTTGGGCTCGGGACATAGAGCACTGTGCCCGAGCCCATCCACTTGTAACGTTAGCGATCAACATTCGCTATTGTCTTTCTGCTTCCCCTTCCTTCCCCTCCCAGCCAATCAGGACAGGAAGCGGGTCTTAAAGGGGTTGTAAAGTTTCATGTTTTTTCACCTTAACTACTTGCCGACCAGCCGCCGTCGTTTTACGGCGGCAGGTCGGCTCCCCTGCGCGAGAGCCCGTAGCTCTACGTCGGCTCTCTCACAGGCCACTAGCGCCCCCCCACTCGCCCCTGACTCCCGTGCGCGTGCCCGGCGGGCGCGATCGCACCGGGCACACGAGATCGCTTGTTACAGAGCGGGGACCGGGAGCTGTGTGTGTAAACACACAGCTTCCGGTCCTGTCAGGGGGGGAAGTGCTGATCTTCTGTTCATATAATGTATGAACAGAAGATCAGTGATTTCCCCTAGTGAGGCCACCCCCCCTACAGTTAGAACACACCCAGGGACATACTTAACCCCTTCCCCGCCCCTAGTGTTAACCCCTTCACTACCAGTGGCATTTTTATAGTAATCCAATGCATTTTTATAGCACTGATCGCTATAAAAATGCCAATGGTCCCAAAAATTTGTCAAAAGTGTCTGAAGTGTCCGCCATAATGCCGCAGTACCGAAAAAAATTTGCTGATCGCCGCCATTACTAGTAAAAAAAAAAATATTAATAAAAATGCCATAAAAATACCCCCTACTTTGTAAACGCTATAACTTTTGCGCAAAATATGTAGAAGAATACGTATCGGCCTAAACTGAGGAAAAAAACTTTTTTTATATAATTTTGGGTATATTGGGGATATTCATTATAGCAAAAAGTAAAAAATATTATTTTTTTTCAAAATTGTCGCTCTATTTTTGTTTATAGCGCAAAAACTAAAAATTGCAGAGGTGATCAAATACCACCAAAAGAAAGCTCTATTTGTGGGGAAAAAAGGACGCCAATTTTGTTTGGGAGCCACGTCGCACGACCGCGCAATTGTCAGTTAAAGCGACGCAGTGCCGAATCGCAAAAGTACTCTGGTCTTTGGGCAGCAATATGGTCCGGGGGTTAAGTGGTTAATGCATCCTATGCATTAAGGTGAAAAAACATCTGACAGTTATGGCCTCCTCAGCCCCCCCCCCCCCCCCCGTTTTACTTACCTGAGCCTGTTCACCAGCTGCGCTCGCCCCCAACATCCTCTTCTACACTCAGTCTGGCCGTTGATTGGCTAGAGTGGATGGATTGATAGCAGCACAGCCATTGGCTCATGCTGCTGTCAATCACATCCAATGACGCAGCGCCCCGGGGGCAGGGCCAAGTGATGCAGTGAGCAGCTGTATATAGGGAGCACCCCGCAAGAACTAACCCCCATGAGAGAGAGCTCCCATGAAGGGGGTTAGTTCTTGCGGGGAGGAGCCATGACAGCCGCCGAGGGACCCCAGAAGACAGGGTTCGAGGGCCACTCCGTGCAAAACGAGCTGCACAGTGGAGGTAAGTATAACATGTTTGTTATTAAAAAAATATATATATCATTTACAACTCCTTTAAGACCGGATTGGCCAGGAGGAGAAGCCGGCCGCGATGTTGCCAGCGACCTAGATGGGAAGCACGGACCTAGTGGGGGGGTTTGTTTGCCCCCACAAAAAAGGAGCATCAGCCACCACTGCCTCTTGCTCTAGTGACAAGTACAACATTCGGGATTTCTCATCACTTTCTGTATCTATAACAAAAAAAAAGAATGAATTTACCCAGCCAGGCACAGACAGCAGAAAAATAGGATTACCAGCGCTTATTTCTCCAATCAAAACTAAAACAACGTTTTGGCTTTTCATACATTTTAACTCCAGTAGAGAAAAGCCAGGTTAACACCCTGACTGTGCTGTCTGGCAAAGCAGTGCAAAGCTCAGATCTGTCTGATAAAGTGTATGGAAAGCCAACACGTTTAGATTGGTTGCTAGGAACTAAGCAACACAGACGTTTTTAGGTTCCAGAAGTTTTTATAAGTCTGTACTTTACCTTCAAACTTTCACAATTATGTATTTCAATGCAAATATCGCCCTATTAACATTTTGTATTAATGCAATGATTAATTTTTTTGGTGAAGATGGGTTCATTTTGGAGTCAAACTCACTTCACAATATATAATAAAGTAAACCATTGCAATATTTTGGCTTTTAACCACTTCATTACTGGGCACTTAAACCCCCTTCGTGCCCAGACCAATTTTCAGCTTTCAGTGCTGATGCATTTTGAATGACAATTGCGCGGTCATACAACACTGTACCCAAATTATATTTTTATCATTTTTTTCCCACAAATAGAGCTTTCTTTTGGTGGTATTTGATCATCTCTGCGATTTTTATTTTTTGCGCTATAAACAAAACAAGACAGAAAATTTGGGAAAAAAACACAATATTTTTTACTTTTTGTTATAATAATATCCCAATTTTTTTTTTTTTTTAAATGTTTTTCCTCGGTTTAGGCCGATACGTATTCTTCTACATATTTTTGTTAAAAAAAAATCGCAATACGCGTATTTGATCGGTTTGCGCAAAAGTTATAGCACCTACAAAATAGGGGATAGATTTATGATTTATTTTTTTTTTTTTTATTTTTTACTAGTAATGGCGGTGATCTGCGATATTTTTTATTTTTTTTTGTCAGGCCTGCTATATTGCGACGGACATATCGGACACTTTTGACACAAATTTGGAACCATTCAAATTTATACAGCGATCAGTGCTATAAAAATGCACTAATTACTGTATAAATGTGACTGGCAGGGAAGGGGTTAACACTAGGGGGTGAGGAAGGGGTTAAATGTATTCCCTGGGTGTGTTCTAACTGTGTGTGGAGGGGGACTGACTGGGGGAGGTGACCGATGCTGTGTCCCTATGTACAAGGGACACAGATCGGTCTGCTCTCTCCCTGACAGGACGTGGAGCTCTGTGTTTACACACAGAGCTCAACGTCCCTGCTGTCACCGCCGATCGCGTGTACCCGGCGGACATCGCGGCCGCCAGGTACACGCATCGGCTTCCCAGCGATGTGCCGGCACAGTGTTTACCCGCTGCACGCCCCCCAGCGGCGCGCGCGGGATATGCACAGAAAAAGACGTCCAAAGACGTCCACTTGCTACTTGAGAGCCGCGCTGTGGACGTCTTTTGTCTATAGCGCGGATCTTAAGTGGTTAAAAAAAAAAAATATGAAAAAAATCTATATCATATATTGATCAAAAGGAAATGAATAGGAAAATAATTCTGTTCATATCCTTGAGGTGAAGATTACATTTAAAAGGTTGTAGATGAAAGAAAGCCGGCAGCTCGATCTTCCACAATAAATATATTTATTAATCCAGGTGTGGTACAAAATAATCCTAGGTTTACGCGTTTCGGTGTGTCACCCTATACCCCGTGGGTATAGGGCAGAAGTGATGTTGGCTTGGGGGCGGACCACCTCTTCATCCCCTCCAGCCCTGTGAGCACCTCCAGCGGCCATGATTTGCTATCATCGGCAGGACCAGGACACCTATGTAGTTTATTTTGCATGTGGCCAGATATGTACTGTGAATTTTAAAAATGTTGAAACTGCCCACTAGATGGCACTTTTCCCTTTCTATACACACACACACAGGAGTAGTGGGAGAAATCACATGCGATTTGGACAAGAATCGCACTGCATTCCTGTTAAAATTGCATGGGATTCTTTGCAATTGCATGCAATTTGCACCTATTAATTTTGTATTGACGCAAATCTCAAGAAAAGTATTGTTATGCGCTAGTTAATATGCTTGGTATCAGCACAGATACCGGTATGGGTGCAATACCTAATAGTTACATTGGTCCAGCCTCTTAGACACACCTACTGGGGGTACACCATTACCACAGTACAATAATACAGAGAATGCTGCTGATGTCATGATATAAGAGCAGGGGTCAAGTCCTGGGGAAAAAAGTGTAGGAACTCCCACCCAAGATCCACTCCCCCACCAAAAAAAAAAAAAAATGATACGCTCATATGTATAATTACTAAACCGCATGTATTTTTAGATCCACTGTACCTTAGTAATCCTTTATGTTACTCGCCGCTTCCTGTATATGGATTCATCGGGTAGTGTGCGGGTATTCCGTCACTTCCTCGATCCCGCAATGTCTCCTGGGAGCTTTTGTCATTGTTCCCAGGAGACATTGCGGAGGTCTGAGTTATTGTGGGATTTAGAAAGAACTTTAAGCAAGTTCTTTCTCTTTTTTTTTTTTTTTTTTTAAGTGTATTTTGTGCGTGTACTCGAGAGAGGAGGTGGACTGCAGGAGTTGGGAGTAGGCAGGCCTCCCCCAGAGGCAATCTGCCACCTTTCTCCATGCCCCGGGTGGCAATGGCGGGTGTGTGAGGGCATCCTCCCACACAGCCCGCCCTACCTGCTCCGCTTTGAAGCCCAACGGGGCAGAGGGACTCCCTATAAGGGAGTGAGAGGATTAGCCCGCTCAACCAGCCCCGTTAGTCCTTCGCCTCTCTTGCGGCATCGAGGAAGTGACGGAATACCGGCACACTACCTGATGAATCCCTGTACAGGAAGCGGCCAGTAACATAAAGGATTACTAAGGTTCGCCTGCCCCTGACAGTGACTCGAGCTGGGCATTGCCGCTTAGTGAAGGATTGGCTCGGCTGCTCTAGTCCTGCAAAGGGAACTGAGTTCCTGCTGTGAAAAAAGTGCAGGAACTCCGTTCCCACGCGTTCCCGCAGGACTTGAGCCCTGCATAAGAGTCCTTCTCTACAGCATTTGTGACCAATTTAGGGGAGAAGAGGAGGATCATCAGGAGTTTATGTAAAAAGCCAGAAGACTGCTGCAAAAATAATATGATTGCTGGGAATGTTGGGAAAATAAATATGATAGGTACAACGGGAAGGTGGTGGAGGGCTTACAATAATTAGAACTGGGCTAGTTTTGTGTGGAGTTTCCCTTTAATATTAGTATTATGTGTAAATACTGCATTGTGCTGCTTCTCCTGACATGTTTTCACCGAGATGCTTCTCTGATAACTATCATTATAAGTAAATTGCAGGGAAAAAAAACTTGTCACGTTTACTCTGTATAATGTCTGTATTGTCAGTTTATAGTGTACATGATATCATGTTGGAGTTCTCAGTACACCATAAAGAACGCTGCCTGTCACAACAATGGAGCTTCTGCAGCATCTCATTCACTGCAGCAGCGAAAACAAACATACAGGAAGGTTTAAAGTCCAACTTCAGGCAAATTAAAAAATTATCTTTTGCAGTGAGGCTGTTTCCGCACTGCAAGGGTTAATTACTCATTTATGTTTAGAGCACATGTGTCAAACACAAGGCCCGCAGGCCAAAATAGGCCCACCAGGTCATTACATGTGGCCCTCCCACCCAGGGCTTTTTTTTTATTCAGCCGTTCCCCCACCTCTCCAAAACTGCATTCTCTACATAGCGCACCTCTAAACTCTGTGCGTAGTGCACCCCTGAACTTTGCACTCACTTCGCAGTGCATCTCTAAACTCTGCACTCTCTACATATCGCATGCTTGAACTCTACACTCTTTATATAGCGCACCCCTGAACTCTGCACTCTCTACATATCGCACCCCTGAACTCTGCACTCTCTACATAGCGCACCCCTGAACTCTGCACTCTCTATATAGCGCACCCCTAAACTCTGCACTCTCTACATATTGCAACCCTGAACTCTGCACTCTCTACATAGCACACCCCTGAACTCTACACTCTCTATATAGCACACCCCTGAACTCTACACTCTCTATATTGCAACCCTGAACTCTGCACTCTCTACATAGCACACCCCTGAACTATACACTCTCTATATAGCACACCCCTGAACTCTACACTCTCTATATTGCAACCCTGAACTCTGCACCCTCTACATATCGCATCCTTGAACTCTACACTCTCTATATAGCGCACGCCTAAACTCTGCACTCTCTACATATTGCAACCCTGAACTCTGCACTCTCTACATAGCACACCCCTGAACTCTACACTCTCTATATTGCAACCCTGAACTCTGCACTCTCTACATGGCACACCCCTGAACTCTACACTCTCTACATAGCGTACCCCTGAACTCTGCAGTCTCTACATAGCGTACCCCTGAACTCTGCACTCTCTACATAGCGCACCCCTGAACTCTGCACTTATACATAGCGCACCACGGAACTCTGCACTCTTTACATAGCGCACCACGGAACTCTGCACTCTCTACATATTGCAACCCTGAACTCTGCACTCTCTACATAGCACACCTCTGAACTCTGCACTCTCTACATAGCGCACCTCTGAACTCTGCACTCTCTACATATCGCACCCCTGAACGCTGCACTTTCCACATAGTGCACCCCTGAACTCTGCACTCTCTACATATCGCACCTCTGAACTCTGCACTCTGTGTGTATCGCACCTCTGAACTCTGCACTCTATACGTAGCGCACCCCTGAACTCTTGTATCCAACCCCTGTAGTTTTCTGCAGGCAGCCTGTAGTAGGCTGTGTTTTCGGGACCCTCTCACAGCTCTGCTTTCTGTACCAGCAATATACAGCACAGTAATGATATCACCATTACTTTTACAGGGCAATATTTGAGTTGCAAAGGCATCTGGTTCTCACAAAATGTTTTTATGTCTTTTGTGGCTACTAGGGAATAAAATTAAATGAAAGTTCAGCTTTAAATGTAATCTTGACTTTAATGATATGAACAGAATTATTTTCTTATTGAGCAATATACGATTTTTAATTATGGCCGTCGTTCCCGCGTACAATTTTGAATTTTTTTACGTTGTTTGCGTAAGTCGTTTGCGAATAGGAATTTGCGTAGAATAACGTCACCGTTGGCATTGGCTGGTTCCGGTTTAATTTCGAGCATGCGCACTGGGATACCCCCACGGACGGTGCATGCGCAGTTAAAAAAAACGTTGTTTACATCGGGTCACGACGTATTTACATAAAACACGCCCCCATCACATCCATTTGAATTCCGCGCCCTTACGCCGCAAGAGATACACTACGCCGCCGTAACTTACGGCGCGAATTCTTTGTGGATTCAAAAAAAAAAAGATAAGTTACGGCGGCATAGTGTATCTTAGATACGCTGCGCCCGGCGCAAAGGTACGTGGATCTGCCCCAATGTCTGCAAGGTAGACAGACAGAATAGTGTAATGATTCTGTTAAAAAACAAGTAAATACCTATTATATTCCTTCATCTATATCACCTCCGGCAATCTAGTTTCTGTTCTCTCATTCACTTCCTGGTTTACATCGCTCGTTCATGTAAGAACTACATTTCCCAGTATGCATTGCGGCACGCCCAGTAATTCACACCTCCTTGAAGTCTCTAACACGTAGAGAGCGTCCTGCCGCACAGATGTACTTCCCAGGAGGGGGTGAGCACGTTACTGACCACCGCAGTAAAGCCTCCCATCACGGTGGTCAGTAAAATCAGACAAGCAGGAAGTGAACAGAACAGAGAAGAAATAGAGCAACTTCTGAGCAAAAATGAACAATGAGGAAGTGAAAAGAGGAATGTCTGCAGGTAAAGGATGCTTATTATGAAAAAAAGAAAAAATGATTGCATTATTACAAAAATGTTAATAGAGTGATATTTGCATACTGTACATAACTGTGAAAGTTTGAAGGTAAGAATTTCCAAACATGTTCCTGAATATTCGGCTTCCTGTTTTCATGGCTGTTCAGAGCTAGGTTCACATTTACACATATGGTGGAAATGTCCAGTGGTACAAGAATTTTGGAAATCAATTTTCATGCTTGCCTCAGCAATGTTCGAAAGCACTTGTACACCTGACCCGGTGTAGTGTCACAGTTTGCTGCCTATCCTAGAATGCTCCGGAAGTCACGTGGCGGCCAACTGCGCATGCGCGATGCGTTCCAAACGCAAATGCGATGCGTTCCAATGGATTCACGACAGTACACACCAGCGAACCCGGCATTCAGGGCGACGTGGATTTAGAGGAAAGTGGCCAGTCGGCCTCACGGCCTCCTGGCTCTTTTTTTAACATCCTCCAATCCACGGGGATGTTAAAGCGGGGGTTCACCCTATCGACGGGAAAAAATTTTTTTTTTTTTATTTTACCTTAAAATCAGGCATTGTAGCGCGAGCTACAGTATGCCTGTCCCGAATTTTTTACCCCCGTACTCACCTTGTAGTCGTCCATCGAAGATTCCGGGGAATGGGCGTGCCTATGGAGACGGAGGATGATTGACGGCCGGCTCTGGCGCGTCACGCTTCTCCGGAAATAGCCGAAATAGGCTTGGTCTTCACAACGCGTGCGCATAGCCTGTGCGCAGGCGCCGTGTAGAGCCGAGACCTACTCCGGCTGTCTTCGGGGAGAGTGACGTGCCAGGGCCGGCCGTCAATCATCCTCCCTCTCCATAGGCACGCCCATTCCCCGCAGGGGAGCCGGAATCTACGATGGACGACTACAAGGTGAGTACGGGGTTAAAAAAATCGGGACAGGCATACTGTAGCTCGCGCTACAATGCCTGTCTCGATGGTAAAATGTGTCGGGGGGGGGGGTGAACTACCGCTTTAAGGAAAGAGCCTGGATGCCGACCGAGGTTTCACTGATGTGTACTGTCGTGAATCCATTGGAACGCATCGCATTTGCGTTTGGAACGCATCACGCATGCGCAGTTTGCCGCCACGTGACTTCCGGAGCATTTTAGGATAGGCAGCAAACTGTGACAATACACTGGCATTGGTTCTTCTAAACTCAAGACCGGAATTTCTACAACAAAAACAGCATAAATTATTAATACAGCTCTTAACAGACTATAAGCTAAAGCTTGGAAAATACCTACTCTGAATTTAGCCGATACCAAACATAGAATGAACCAAACTTTACATGCAAAGATGGAAGCTTTAGATAAAAACGGTCTAAAAAAGTTTAATATTCTATGGAAACCATGGATAAAATATTGCTTGCCACCAGACCGACGGGAAATGTGTGATGGCAGGCTGTTGTCAGAAAATCCGACCGTTTGTATGTTGGACAGCAATTGTCGTCGGATTTTGAATGTTGGATAGCATGCTTTAAAATTTTCCAACAACAAATGTGTGTTGTCGGATTATCCGATTGTGTGTACAGAAGTCCTTTGGACAAAACTCTAAAGTACAAACACGCATGCTCAAACAATTCTCACCATAACACAACATTAGCAAAAGTTGCCCAAAGAGCTGAAAAACCAAGGCCCAGATTCTCAAAGGGCTTACGACGGCGCAGCGTCATGTACGCCGTTGTAAATCCTAATCTGGGCCGTCGTATCTATGCGGCTGATTCTTAGAATCAGTTACGCATCGATATCCGACAGGCATAAGGCTCTTACGCTGTCGGATCTTGAATGCAATTTTTTTTTTGCCGCTAGGTGTCGCCTCTGTCGTTTTCCCCCGTCGAGTATGAAAATTAGCTAAATACGCGAATTCCCGAACGTACACGCGGTCGACGCATTGAAGTTACGACGTTTACGTTGGGTTTGCGCGGCGTAAAATTGCCCCTGCTATATGAGGGGCAACCAATGTTAAGTATGGCCGTCGTTCCCGTGTCGAAATTTTTAAATTTACGTTGTTTGCGTAAGTCGTCCGTGAATGGGGCTGGACGCCATTTACGTTCATGTCGAAACCAATGACGTCCTTGCGACGTCATTTGGAGCAATCCACCCTGGAATATTTTCCAGACGGCGCATGCGCAGTACGTTCGGCGCGGGAACGCGCTTAATTTAAATGTTCCACGCCCCCTACCCGGCTAATTTGAATTAGGCGGGCTTGCGCCGGGTGATTTACGCTACGCCGCCGCAACTTTACAGGCAAGTTCTTTGTGAATAAAGCACTTGCCTGTAAAACTTGCGGTGGCGTAACGTAAATCAGATACGTTACGCCCGCACAGTTTTACGCCATCTACGAGAATCTGGGCCCAAGTTTTTTTGTGTTTCTTGGCCAACAATTGTGTGCCGTTTCTATGCAAGACAAATTTCTGGCCAACGCCCTTCGGACAAAAGTCCTACGCTTTGAAATCCGATCGTGTGTACCAGGTTTTACGAAGACCAAGTCCTTTTACCATGGTAGATGAGGATTTAATGTGTAGATATATCATTACCCTCTGGGAGTAACCAACCAACTTCTTACTTGCTTTCTTTCTCCTCCTCGTTGTAAATCCCTTTCCCCCTTATTTCTCATATTACTTTTTTATTTCAGGTAAACTCCACTATAGTTGGTTGACATACCATAATATTATGCTGATATTAGCCCCCAAATCAGCGGTAGCTTAACCATAATGTTTCACTATTGAAAAGAGCACCAAATATACTAGAGACTCTAGCCACTTGACCACCGCCTCATGTCAAAAAGACGTCCTGTTTTTAAAGATGTATATCTCGGTAACGGCAGCAGCTGCTGCCACAACCGAGGTATGCATCTTTAGTGCCGACGGTCCTGTAAACGATAACGGCGGTCTCCGCGGCGGATTCGCCGCGAGATCGCCGTTATCGGTGGCGGGAGAGGGCCCCCCCTCCCGCCGCTCTCCCGCGCCTTCCGCAGCCGTCGGTAGCGGCGGAGGCGATCGGGTCCGTTCGGCAAGTGACTGGGGACGAGACTGAAGGAAAAATCTCCTTCACCCGTCCCCATAGCTCTGCTGGGCGGAAGTGACGTCAAAACGTCAGTCCCGCCCAGCGTCTTAAAGAGACAATTTTTTTTTCTGTCATTTAAAAAAATGACAGTTTAATTTTTTTTTTCTTTTTTTGCATTTAAGCCCAAATATGAGATCTGAGGTCTTTTTGACCCCAGATCTCATATTTAAGAGGACCTGTCATGCTTTTTTCTATTACAAGGGATGTTTACATTCCTTGTAATAGGAATAAAAGTGATATATATATATTTTTTTTTATTTCAGTGTAAAAAATTATAAAAATAAATAAGAAAACAAATTTTTTTTTTTAAAAACACCCCGTCCCGACGAGCGCAGAAGCGAACGCATACGCGAGTAGCGCCCGCATATGAAAACGGTGTTCAAACAAGTGAGGTATCGCCGCGATCGTTAGAGCGAGAGAAATAATTCTAGCCCTAGACCTACTCTGTAGCTCAAAAAATGCAACCTGTAGAATTTTTTAAATGTCGCCTATCGAGATTTTTAAGGGTCAAAGTTTGACGCCATGCCACGAGCGGGCGCAATTTTTAAGCGTGTCATGTTGGGTATCATTTTACTTGGCGTAACATTATCTTTCACAATATATAAAAAAATTGGGCAAAAATTATTGTTGTCTTATTTTTTAATTCAAAAAAGTGATTTTTTCCCCAAAAAAGTGCGCTTGTAAGACCGCTGCGCAAATACGGTGTGACAAAAAGTATTGCAATGACTGCCATTTTATTCCCTAGGATGTCTGCTAAAAAAAAATATATAATGTTTGGGAGTTCTGATTAATTTTCTAGCAAAAAAATTGTGATTTTCACATGAAGGAGAGAAGTGCCAGAATAGGCCCGGTGGTCAAGTGGCTAGATAAATGTATATATATAAACTAAAGTAGATTCTTTTTTAGATAGATAACTACCGTAATAATGTACTGAATTGATCTGTCTTAATTGAATTCTTAACTAAACAATTATATGATGTCATATGCGACTAAAGATATACTTTCCTGTAATAAGATTATCTTAATGTTATGATGTAAAAATGTTCTCTTTACTCGTTACATTCAATGTTTTCTGATAATCTTTAATTTAAATACCGGTACTTGAACAAGGAAGCTTGAAGGTAAAGTATAGACTTCTGGTGGAACCTGAAAGTTTTGTGTTGCTTGGTTTAGCGTAACCAATCAAATTTCAACTTTTAAACAAGCCAATTAAATCTAACAACTTTGTTGTTAGGGGTTCAGTCCACCCAAAGTTGATACTTGAGATAGGTGGACTATGGTGGGAAATTTGCAGGAAAGAAATTTGCTCTGTCTATGGTCAGCCTTACACTCAAATATTCAGTATTCCTTAGTAGCGACAAAACCTATAAATCCAAATGTGCACCAAATGATTTTGCGAGCCAAGCTATTAACCTAGAAAAATTGGCATTGACATCATCACTGAGCTGAACATATTGTAACATCATAGGTGTGCGCACAAGGTGTGCCGGGTGTGCCCAGGCACACCCTAATCACCCCATGCACATTAGTGTTATCACTCTGTATAGCAGCAGGAACATGGGGAAGATCTCCATCTTACCGGCTCTGCCATAAGAGAAGTGTTTACGCTCTTCTCTTTCACTGTGTCGGCAGGGAGATCAATGTGTCGGGGTCATATATATGTAGACACATACACACTCATGTGTGTTTGAGCTTAAAGGTGCACACCCTAATGCAATAGGCTGTGCACACCTATGTGTAACATGCAGAAAGCAGAACTGTGGGAGGAAACCAGCAGGCTCCACCCACTACAGGCTGCCTGCAGAAAACTACAGAAGGGGCGGAGACAAGACCAGTCACCCTGCACAAGGAGAGAGAGAGCAGTGACCGGTCTTTATTACAGGAAGCTCCTGCACAGAGACATAAACAAGGGAAGCTTCAAGCTGACCTACTCTGAATCTGGAGGCAATATACAAAGGACACGATTCATGTAACAAAAAACAGACTATATATTTATTTCGCCTGGATTTCAGCTTTAAGCCATTTATATTGCTTACTGACAAAATGACATACTATTCGCTTTCTGACATGGCATTAAAATTACATGTTATGTTTTATAGGTTGCTTTTGTTAGCAGTGGGCTACATGGCTTTGTATATGATGATGTCTTTCATGTACAGTTCCCGGTAAGATTCTTCAAGGCTTGTGTACAAAATCCCTGGGGTTTTATTATGTCCTTCTATCATCAAATGCACACAACAGTATTTCCCTGTTCTTCAAGGACAATTATAATCACAGAAAAATGCTTACTATAATGTGATATATTTATTCATATTGTATTAATCAGCCTTCTGTATAGGGATTTGAGCGTGGCTAAAGTATCGTTAAACAAGCAGAGGTCACATCCACTGGAGGCTTGTACAGATAGAAAATCCTAAATAGTGTGTGTGTAATATTGCGCAAACCACAATAGAAACGTGAATCAGGCTGCCAACATAACAAAGTGGATGCTTCGTGAACGTGAATGTGAAAAATGTGACCCTGAAGGGGAAATCAACGTAATCTCAGAAAACAAATAAATAGTAGGTATTCCACCCCACCATCCACTGTTCTAATGGTCAGAATGCAAATCAACCATGTAAGGTTATCCAGACAGTTCAAAAAATCTATACTGTAACAATTGTACGCACCCCCATGTAGTGAGCGCACAATCTATAACAGTAAAATTGTTGGATTTGCATCAGGAGCCCACACCGTGTCACTCCATATGATGAGAGTGCCACAGCATATGCCCCAAGGCAAAATGACTGCCCTTATCAATGGCCAAAATAAATGGCTATATAGCAGTGAACAAAATCAGAACCAAAATTACACAAATGTCAGGGACACAAACAATGTATCGTTACACCAGTGAAAACAAAGGGTAGTGCAAATGCAATATAAATGGGTAATAACTATGCGTTACATATATATGCCAAGAGTGCAATGTCCAGTGCTTAAAAAGACATAAAGGGCCAGAATCACAAAGGTTAGCGGATCTTTAGATCCGTGTAACCTATGTGAATTAAGATCCGCCCTCGCAAGTTTGTGAGGAAAGTGTCAAATTCACAACACACTTACCTCCAAACTTGCGACGGCGGATCCTAACTCCCCCAGCGGAATTCAAATTCCGCGGCTAGGGGAGTGTCATATTTAAATCAGGCGCGCTCCCGCGCCGATTTAAATACGCATGCGTCGTCCGGGGAATTTCCCGGCGTGCATTGCTCCCACTGACGTCAATAGGACGTCAGTGGTTGCGACGTGAGCGGGACTTGCAACGCGCGTGTTCGTGAATCGGCGTACGCAAACGACGTAGGAAATTTCAAAATCGACGCGGGAACGACGGCCATACTTAACAATACTTACCCCTGCTTTTAGAAAGGGTAAGTATACGACGGAAAACCGCTACGGAAACGACGTAAGAACACAGCGTCGGGTCCGCGTACGTTCGTGAATTTCGCGTATCTCGCTGATTTACATATTATTCAGTGTAAATCAGCGGGAACGCCCCCGGCGCCATTTTTAAATCAAAAAAAAGATCCGACAGTGTAACACAGTGTGACACTGTCGGATCTCAGCCCTATCTATGCGTATCTGATTCTATGAATCAGGTGCATAGATAGGACCAGAAAAAATCCGAGATACGATGGTGTATCTGAGATACTCCATCGTATCTCTTTTGTGAATCTGGCCCAAAATCTTCAATATATAAACATATAACTTTTCCAATAATGCAATGAAGTTGCAATCCACCTAAGTGAATAATAAGTTTGGCAATAGACTGTGCCTCAAGAAAAGTGACATACACTCAATCGTGCAAATACTAGTCCTTATAATGGTTGCAATGAAAAAAAAATTAAAAAATAAATAAACATATGCTCTCTTCAGGTGATTGGGTAAAGCAAATATCCTCAGGGACAATCTTCAATGCTGGACATAAGAATATATGAGTGGGTACTCTTACCGGAACAGGTGGACCCTCTAACTCACCATACGATGAGAGGGTCGTCAGGGCTTATATAGACCGACTGTCTGGTCCGGGTGTCCTCACGATAATGGTCCTAGGCAGAGATGGTCCCAACTGTGTTCCGGTGTCCAGAGATTTAATTGAATCAGGAATCAGCCTGATGGCGGTTGCTCAAAACCCCAAATCACAAGAGAGAAAAGAAAAAATAGAGGTGCTCCTCATAGTGTAAAACTGTTTTTAATGGTAAAAAATTCCAAAATTCCACACAGGTGACAGGAACTCGGTAAAAACATAAAAACTATCAAAGCCACACGTGCAAAGGAATAAGCAAACTGAAAAATCACAAGCAGCAGCAACTCCCACCCTTGATGGGTATAAGGAGTATTCCAAAGGAGAGAATGCAGTGGAGATGCGATGGATCAATCACCCGACCGGTTTCGTCTCAGAAAGACTTCAACTGGGGTATCTGATTGTCCATCGCTGCTCATCTGCATTAAATACCTGTGATCCGCCTCCGTGAGTACCCCCACTCGTTCCGCCATGCCGAATCGGCGTGCGTTCCAGAGGACTAATCATTGTCCTCGTTTGCGTTCCAAAGACCGGAATTAGAAGGGCGGAGTTTCCGATGGTGTGTTCATGCTGTATGGATGACAGCGTCACTTCCCCCCGCCTCCCCATCTAAGAAGGAGGAGACGTGGAACTATCCCAGCCAATAGGTGTCATCCACTTGCGTGGCCGCAACCCCCTGACGTAAGTACGCCAGCGCTGCATGTCACGATGCGCTCCAGGAGCTTTTACCAATGCGTCTCAATCTCGCGCTTCAGACGTTGCTTGGCAACGGAACGAGCAGCGTCATATGTCTACCTAGAGGCAGTCTATGCTCCACATGGGTCAAAGATCATCCTAGAACACACCATTCGGACAGAACAACTACACACATGTTCTCATAATCGATCAATCATTGGCCTATCAGTATATATATGATCATAAATAAGTAGGCAGGAAGGATTGATAGATTCTCACGGAGATGGATCCTCCTTAGTATGAAAGACCATCAGATATACATAAAAATGGAGTTTTAAAATTACCAAAAATTGTATATAAAATTATAAGAATCTAAAAAATAAGAAAAAGCAATATTTTATGCTAATCATAACCTATATTGACCAAAATTAGGACTGATTTATAAACGCGTTTACGTCCCATTCAACGTTTAGTCCGAATGGCGCGTAACTCTTGAGCGAATATATCCAGTAAACTTCTAGTTTTGAGACCCCTCTGGTGCTTGGTTCACCCCTCCAGTGTGGGACAAATTTATCTATGATTAAAAAGGTAGTCCCTTCCAATCTTTTGTTATGTTCCTGTAGATAATGTCTGGGTACTGTATGCTTGGTACAGCCCTTCTTTATCTTTGCAACGTGTTCACCTAGAAAATCCTAACTAGGTATAATCCACATCCAACAAAAAACGTTGTCCACTACCCCCACCTATAAGTGGCCATTGCAGCAAGTAGCATTGGAAGGCAACATATGATATAACCCTTTCATGACTAAGCCTATTTCTGACATTTGGTGTTTACAAGTTAAAATCCGTATTATTTGCTAGAAAATTACTTAGAATCCCCAAACATTATATATATATTTTTTTGCAGAGAATCTAGAGAATAGAATGGCAATTGTTGCAATATTTTATGTCACACAGTATCTGTGCAACAGTGTTTTAAACACAACTTTTGGGGAAAAATGTACTTTTATGAATTAAAAAAAAATTAAAAAGTAAAGTTAGCCCAATTTTTTTGTATAATGTGAAAGATGATGTTACACCAAGTAAATAGATACCAAACATGTCATGCTTTATAATTGCACGCAGTCGTGGAATGGCGACAAACTACGGTACCCGAAAAATCTCCATAGGTGACGCTTTAAACATTTTTTATGGTTACCAGGTTAGAGTTACAGAGGAGGTCTGATTTGAACACAGTTTACATATGCGGACGTGACTTCCGTTTTCTTTGCTGCACGAGCTCGCGGGACAGGGGCGCTTTTTAAAAAAAAATTGAATTTTTTTAAGAATATAAAATTGTGTTTTAAAAAAAAAAAAATGTTGATCACTTTTATTGCTGTCACAAGGAATGTAAACATCCCTTGTGACAGTAATAGGTGGTGACAGGTACTCTTTATGGAGAGAGCAGGGGTCTAAAAGACCCAAAATCCCTCCTTTACACTTCAAAGTATTCAGATCGCTGAAATTCTGAATACTGTTTATTTTTTTTAAACCAGCGCCATTGGCTGCCAAGTAAACCGGAAGTGACGTTGTGACGTCGCTTCCGTGTTTACATTGAAAAGACTGGATTGAAGCCGTTTCCACCTCCTTTCCAGTCTGCGGCTAGGCACTGGAGGCGGCGGTTCGTAGATCGGGTCTCCCGGTGGGACGGATGGCTGGGTAAGAGCGGCGGAGGCGGTGGGAGGGGGGGTGTCCCCTCCCGCGCATCCGGGACAACAACCAAGCGGCTTTTAGCCGCATCGGTTGTTATCCCTGGAAAGCCAATCGCCGACTCTAAAAAATGAAACCAGGATGATGTCTGAAACTGTGGGCATCATCCTGGTATAACCCCCGAAAGCCAAAGACGCATATGTGCATATGCTCGGCGGCAAGGGGATAAACAAGACCAAGGGTGCCGTGGCACGGCTCTGTGGCTTACACATGTATTTGCAAATGTGTGCAGACTAAACCCCTGTTTTAACGCATACTGTTAGATAGGTTGATTCAGTTGTCAGTGGGCTGGCTGGTGAGAAAAGCTTGGATCTTTCCTTGGAATTATCCTTGGTCTTGTTTATATCATAATCAACATCCAGCAATATATGATGCCTACAAACAAACAAAAAAAATATTAATTTTGTTACATTATTTAGGCAATGTTTGTACGAAATTGATAAATCAATCCAATATTTAACTTGGATTAAGCAGATTTGTATATGAGGTCAAACACAAAAACGAGAATGTACCTGTAACCTTTTTATTTAACGAAATAGAAAAAAATAACAATGATTACCTACAAAATAGTTACCGTATTTATCGGCGTATACCGCGCACTTTTTTGCCCTGAAATCAGGGCAAAATCGTGGGTGCGCGATATACGCCAATACTCGCTTCCGGCGCTGTTTTTGAACGCGGCCGCCGACATATACCGAGCGCAGTACACTCGGGTACACTCGGCCATGCTCGGCTCCCCTCACGGTTATGCGAGAGGAGCCGAGCGTGCCCGAGTGTACTGCGTTCGGTATATGTCGGCGGCGACGTTCAAACACAGCGCGGGAAGCGGCGATCAGCTCAGAGACCAGGGAGAAGCGGGGAGGACACCACGAAGGCCGCAGACGGACGCCGGACCGGACAAGGCCGCCGATGGACACCGGGCAAGACACCAAAACGGTAAGTAATAAAACATTTTTTTTCAGGAATTTAAGTCCACATTAGGGGTGCGTGCTATACGCGGGTGCGCGCAATACTCCGATAAATACGGTATATTCTGAGTTGGAACACAGCTGTATATGATGCTGCCAACGTTCAAAACAATTCCGCAAATCATTTTCTGAAAGGCTGTTAAGGATGTCTGTCACTTTGCTTTCACATCTTCTACCAACAAAAAAATGGGTTCCTTTGAGTAGTGCTTTGATCTTTGGGAAGAGGTGGATATTGCAGGGAGCTAGCTCTGGGGAATAGGGTGTGTGCTCAAATAAAGTGATGTTGCTATTATCTTAAAATCGATTCACAAAGTGTTGTGAGCTGGTGCAAAATCCATCTGTTTCTTCACAATTCTGGTTGTTCCCTACGTATTCATGCAAGTTCCTCTAGACCAGTGTTTCTCAACTCCGGTCCTCAAGGTGTCCCAACAGGTCATGTTTTCAGACTTTCCATTATTTTGCACAGGTGATTTGATCAGTTTCATTGCCCTAGTAATTACCACAGCCGTTTCATCTGAGGGAAATCCTGAAAACATGATCTGTTGGGGCGCCTTGAGGACTGGAGTTCAGAAACACTGCTCTAGACTTCAATGTTAGACTGCCGATTTGCTGTCTGGCCACTGGTGACCCACTCTGCCATCACAATACCCTGGATATTGAAGAAAACAATCAACTTGGCCTTAAAGGGGTTGTAAAGGTAAAAATAAAATTCCCTAAATAGCTTCCTTTACCTTAGTGCAGTCCTCCTTCACTTACCTCATCCTTTGATTTTGCTTTTAAATGTCCTTATTTCTTCTGAAAAATGCTCACTTCCTGTTCTTCTGTCTGTAACTCCACACAGTAATGTGAGGCTTTCTCCCTGGTGTGGAGAAAGCCTCTTGAGGGGGAGGGGGCGAGTAGGAGGGTCAGGACGCCCACTAACACACAGCTCCTTTCTCTATCTGCGAAGTAGAGAGTGTCCTGACTTGCCTGCTCGCCCCTCCCCCCTCAAGAGGCTCTCTCCACACCAAGGAGAAAGCCTTGTATTACTGTGTGGAGTTACAGACAGAAGAACAGGAAGTGAGGATTTCTCAGAAGAAATAAGGACATTTAAAAGCAAAATGGAAGGATGAGGTAAGTGAAGGAGGACTGCACCAAGGTAAAGGAAGCTATTTAGGGGAAACAAATGTTACCTTTACAACCCCTTTAAACCTTGAACGGTCCATCTATTCTTTTTGGTCTTGGAGATGATTCTGACCTCCACTGCGTTGATTGTCACTTGGTTTCCAGATTAAACATAAATATCCCAATTTCATCCCAAGTAAATACTGAATTTAACAAATCCGGTTCATCCTCAAAGCATTGCAAAAGGTCCAAACACAATTCCTTGAACTTGCTGTTCACTCTTGCATTCCAACATTTCCTGAGTGAGGGTAAGAAAATACACTATAGTACCAAAAGTATTGGGACGCCTGTCTTCACACGCACATGAACTTTAATGGCATCCCAGTCTTTGTCCGTAGGGTTCAATATTGAGTTGGCCCACCCTTTGCAGCTGTAACAGCTTAAACTCTTCTGGGAAGACTGTCCACAAGGTTTAGGAGTGTGTCTATGGGAATGTTTGGCCATTCTTCCAGAAGCGCATT
This sequence comes from Rana temporaria, assembly GCF_905171775.1. Classification (NCBI taxonomy): domain Eukaryota; kingdom Metazoa; phylum Chordata; class Amphibia; order Anura; family Ranidae; genus Rana; species Rana temporaria. The sequence continues at coordinate 434,069,710 of NC_053492.1, forward strand.
TCACACACTCCTAAACCTTGTGGACAGCCTTCCCAGAAGAGGTGAAGCTGTTATAGCTGCAAAGGGTGGGCCAACTCAATATTGAACCCTATGAAATAAACTGGGATGCAATTAAAGTTCATATTCGTGTAAAGGTTGGTGTCCCAAAACATTTGTTACTATAGGGTATCTATATTTGAAAACGCAGCCACTTGTTCTGAGTGAAGTGATCAAAAGAGCCTTGTCTCACTGTGCAAGGTTAGAGCGTGTACTGTAACCATCTCTTTGTCGCTCTCCTTCCACTCTTGGTTCCCAACCTAGAGGGTTCGTTTTTTTTTTTTCTGTGATAGTATCCTATACCCAAACGTCCGACAAATATTTCCATTCCCCACCCATCTGACCAATTTACACACTACCTGTAAACTAAGAAAGGGTTTTTAGGACCCCTTATGAGTCAGTATTTACTCACTGGGAGAACCCAGACTCCATCCACCCCCACCACCTATAGTGAGGTCACCATAGTGAGGTCCCATATTTATTTCAGTGACATTTATCATTACATATTCTGCCTGTATGGACCAAATTACTTTATTATTAGAAATGATGGTGGACTCCTTAGCTTGCTTCAGGGCTGGTGAATACAGAAAATTAGACCTTGCAGACTGGATTGCAATGCCAGATTTTAAGGATTGCTGTCAGGAAAAAAAAGGTTCATCAATTGCTCATTTTGTTATAAGGGAAGAAGTAAAGTAATGGGAAAAGAGAGGTAGAGGGGGGGAGAGGTAGAAATAGAGAGGAGTAGAGACAGGGGAGAAAAAGTAAAAGGAGGAAAGAAGAAGGGAGTAGGAGAATGGAGATGATGAGGGTGCGGATAGGAGATGAGATAAAATAGTTTAGGGGAAGGGAGAGGAGAGAGGAAAAGAGAAGAGAGGGTAAAGAAGAGAAAATGGGAGAGGAGATGAGAGGTGAGGAGGAGAGAAGAAGCCAGGAAGATTAAGGAAGCAAGGAAGAGGAAGAAAGGAGGAAAGGGGAAGAAAGGGAAAGAAAAGGAGATAATCGAAGATTAGAGGAGAGAGGGAGAGAAAAGAGGAAGTCAGAAGGGTAGGAAGAGGATAGGTAAGGAAGGGAAAGGGGAGGATGGAAGAGGAGGACATGAGAGGAGAGAGGGAGAGATAAAAAGAAGGCAGAGGAAAGGAGAAAGAGAGGGGGAGAGGAATGGGTGAGTTCTCTTTGTGTATTATTGTGGAGTGGCAGTGACACTCCGAAAGATACAGAAAATTTACATCTACTTGTAATATGATGAGAATATAATAAAAATGTGCGGTGCATTATTCAGCAAGTATTCCCGGCTGATGTCTGAGGAGAGTGACAGGAACAAAGAATTTATTATAAAATGAAAAAGTTCACTTGTACAAGACATCAGGGGAATAAAAGATGTCAGTCACACAGAGATTAAGTGAGCAAGGTTTAGCAAATTGAAGTTTTTAACTGTGTGAATACATAGTGAACAGAGCTAGTAGCTAACAGCCATTTGATGTCAGAGAAGTGCCTGGTCTTCCTGCTATCACAGAACTGAGAACTGAGAGTGACAGTATTAAAGGGGATTCAATTACTGTATAATATATGGTCCTCAAAAAGGGTAATAATGACCGAAAAATTACAATCCTGAAACTATAATATAAGGCCAAACTTTTGTGGATGCCTGGCCATCACACCTACTGTGTACGAGCTTCTGTGCCACTCCATTCCAAAACCTTTGACATTTTAAAGGAGTTGCCCCCCCCCCTTCCTTTTGCACCCATAATAGCCTCCACTCCTCCAAAAAGACTTTCCATGCCCTTCATTCAACATATCATGTCAACACATATCCTTAGTTGTCAAAGAGGGACACCAGAGCAGGAGAGATCACAGCCCACACCTTGTTCTGGTTTCCACTTCTTTCAGCTTCATATCAATGTCTGCTAGTCTATTGGTGGCTGAGACCCAATAATTAAGTTAAGTCTTTGGCTCATCTAGCCAATGAGCCCCCAGCTATGGTCTTCCAATTGATGGAATTTTAGTTTTTACCATAAGGAAAACACCTCTCTTGTATGAGCAACTCTCCTGTAGCAGGATACTAAAGCAAGATAAGAGCCAGGGACTTTGGTGAACAGATTTGGCAAAACCCAAATCAAAATTTGAACCGCATTGAGTAGATGTGCTGATACATGTTGATAGATATAAATGAAATGCACACCCGCCACCATTGTACCTTTGGACCCCCTACCAGCAGCAGTGGACTGGGAAGCTTTGGTAAACACAATCAACTAGCCATTTTATGGCTGGGCAGATGTCTGTGTGGGCTTAAGAAAATATACCACTCAAAGTGTGTCATAGTGCCACATTAACTGATGAGCATAGTGCAGCTGGGTGTTCCTTAAGGACAGAGTTTATTGGAACACACCTTTTCACATTTGCACATTTCACAGCATCGCCTTTGTGACCAGGACCGCCATCAAGGGGGTACAGACATTATACCTGTAAGGGGCCCAATGGTTCCCAGGGGCCTGGCTGGCCCCCCTCCTGTTTTTTTTATTTATTTTTTTGTATTACACCTGTAAGTGGCCAATGGTCTCCAGGGCTCCTTACATGCCTGGCCAGCCCCCTTTCTGTTTTTTTTTTTTTTTGCATTACACCTGTAAGGGGCCGATGGTCCCCAGGGCCCCTTACAGGCCCGGCTGGGCCACCTCCCGTTTTTTTTAATTATTATTTATTTACTTTTTCTTTTTTCATTACACCTGTAAGGGTCCCAATGGTCCCCAGGGCCCCTTACAGCCCCCCCCCCCCCGCCTATTATCTTGCGTCAGGAGAGAAGAGATTAAACTTGTTTTTTTTTTCGTGAAACCCCCCCCCCCCTGTTCTCTGCTCCAGGGGGACCCTGCCTAAAGCTGTGTTAGGGGCCACAAAATTTGTGATGACTGCCCTGTTTGTGACTCTTTACATATGGTCATATGATATCACAAAGGAGGTTAGTACTGGAAGACTTCCCTCTGACGGAGGCTATGATTGCAAGTCTGAACAGGGAGCAATTGGCTATATAATGTCCACCATTTCTGACCAATTTTAAAATGGTGAAGTATGTCTACTCAGAGTCACCACCCCAACATATCTTATTAGTATTGTAGTTTACTACAATGCTAGGGGAATCCACAGTCCATCCTACAACACAGGCACCTTGTTCCACCTATTGAAGGAACTAATGTGAATTTCATATCCAATGGTTTGACATGATACAAGGAAGTCTAAAATCAGGTTGTGTCACTGGGTTGCTTTTTATAGCTCTAGGGGCATTGAGTGTACCCACCATCATTCCTGACTCTGTTTCACTTGGACTTACTTCTGCTGCAAAAGGGTTCCTGTACAGGACTCATTTATTGACTGAAATGTCCATTTAGAGTGAATTGGCCTTTTAATTACACATTGCAAAAGCCTTGAAAATGTGCAAAATGTCAAGCAACCCTTAATAATCAACGAGACTTCAGTCAAATCATTAAAAGATACATTTTGATCAGTTTCTATTACTTACAGGTCTCTGCACTCAGTGAACATCCAACAACAATATCTCAAGGGTAACATTACCAAGAAACATTGCCATAGCAGAAATCATTCTTTTCTTTAGTAACTCTGTTGTTCTCATCACTCCATGGTTTTATTTTGTGTATCATAATATCTCTGGTCAAAGATAAAACTCCATGATACAATATATAATCTCTGCATGGAAACACATCAATGTTATATCTGTACAGTAAATTGAAAATATCTGAGAAAGGGAGTTGACTGTTGGCATCATTGAAAGATCAATTAGATCCCCACCTGTCAGCTTTGGTCATGTGCACTTTACGTTCTTAATTCATAACACATTCAGCAAACTTTCAAAGGTTGGTGGGAAGTCACATGCGGTGTATTTTTTTCCAGTTGAAATCTTGCAGTGACTTATATCTATAAAAATAGAGCAAGATCTGCCTAGAAATGAATTTGTTTCAGGCTAAAACTCAAATAATGGGTTTGAGTTTAACCACTTCCCGACGGCCGTACGACTATATACGGCCGCAGGGTGGCTCTACTTCTCTGAGGCGCCGTGTTTTCACGTCCGCCCCTTTCCTCGTTCCCCGCGCGCGCTCCCGAGCGCGCAGCGGGGAACTGCTGTGCTGGCCGTGTCCCTTGGACACAGCCAAACACAGATCGCGGTAAATAGCCAATCACAGCGGCTATTTACAGCGCAATCTGTGCGGCCATTGAGAGATGATCTCATATGTAAACATATGAGATCATTTCTCATTGCCGGCTCTCACAATGACAGCGTGCTGTCAGGGAGAGAGGAGACCGATCTGTGTCTCTTGTACATAGGGACACAGATCGGTCACCTCCCCCAGTCACCCCCCCCCCTTCCCCCACAGTTAGAACACTATATAGGGCACACATTTAACCCCTTCCTCACCCCATTTATACAGTAATTAGTGCATATTTATAGCACTGATTGCAGTATAAATGTGAATGGTGCCAAAAATGTGTCAAAAGTGTCCGATGTGTCCGCCATAATGTCGCAGTCCCAATAAAAATCGCAGATCGCCGCCATTACTAGTAAAAAAAAAAATTATAAAAAATTATAATTCAGTCCCCTATTTTGTAGGCGCTATAACTTTTGCGCAAACCAGTCGCTTATTGCGATTTTTTATTTTTTTTTAACAAAAATATGTAGAAGAATACGTATCGGCCTAGATTGAAATTTTTTTTTTTTTTTTTTTTAATTGGGATATTTATTATAGCAACAAGTAAAAAATATTGTATTTTTTTTTCAAAATTGACGATCTTTTTTGTTTATAGCGCAAAAAATAAAAACCGCAGAGGTGATCAAATACCACCAAAAGAAAGTTCTACTTGTGGGGAAAAAAGGACGTCAATTTTGTTTGGGAGCTACGTCGCACGACCGCGCAATTGTCAGTTAAAGCGACGCAGTGCCGGAAGCTGAAATTTCACCTGGTCAGGAGGGGGGTATATGTGCCCAGTAAGCAAGTGGTTAATCAAAACATTACTGTTATCTTTAAGGGCCTGTTTAGACTATGCATAGTGTTAATGTAACATGTTATAATGTATTAAGGGTGGGGGTTAGCAAAAAAATGCACCTGATTTATTTTTTATTTTTTATAGGGGTTGTAAAGGTACAATTTTTTCCCCTAAATAGCTTCCTTTACCTTAGTGCAGTCCTCCTTCACTTACCTCATCCTTCCGTTTTGCTTTTAAATGTCCTTATTTCTTCTGAGAAATCCTCACTTCCTGTTCTTCTGTCTGTAACTACACACAGTAATGCAAGGCTTTCTCCCTGGTGTGGAGTGCCGTGCTCGCCCCCTCTCTTGGGCTACAGGAGAGTTAGGACACTTTCTAAGTTGTAGATAGAGAAAGGAGCTGTGTGTTAGTGGGCATCCTGACTCTCCTGTAGTATGGCTCATATCTGTGACTTGTGGTACGTTAAAAACACGTGTACATGTAGGTTCAGTGCCTTGAAAAAGTATTCATACCCCTTGAAATTTACACATTTTGCCATGTTACAACCAAAAACCGAAATGTGTTTTTTGGGATTTTAGAGACCAACACAAAGTGGCGCTTGTGAATTGTGAAGTAGAAGGAAAATGATACAGTAAATGGTATTACATTATTTTTTTTATAAATATCTGAAAAGTGTGGCATACCTTTGTATCCAGTTCCCCTGAAGAACCACCTTTCACTGCATTTGAAGCTGCAAGTCTTTTTGGGGATGTCTCTACCAGCTTTGCAAATCTAGAAGGTGAAACTTTTGCCCATTCATTTTTGAAAAATAGCTCAAGCTCTGTCAGATTGGATGGAGAGTGTCTGTGAACAGAATTTTCAAGTCTTGCCACAGATTCTCAATTGGATTTAGGTCTGGACTTTGACTGGGCCATTCTAACACATGAATATGCTCTGATCTTAACCATTCCATTGTAGCTCTGGCTGTATGTTTAGGGTCGTTGTCCTACTGGAAGGTGAACCTCCCTCCCAGTCTCAAATCTTTTGCAATCTCTAAGGCCTAGTACACACGAGAGGATTATCCGAATCCTCTGGCGGATTTGGATCTGATGGTTGTACTAACCATCAGATCGAAATTTGCGCGTAATACATCCGGGGTGACGTGGCCGCGCCGTCGCCGCGATGATGACGCGGCGACGTGCGCGACGCTGTAAGATAAAGACTTTCACGCATGCGTCGCAATTGCGACGCATGCGAGGGAGGGAATCGGACGGATTGATCCGGTGAGTCTGTACAGACCACCGGATCAATCCACTGGACAGGATTCCAGCGGATGGATTTCTTAGCATGCTAAGAAATTTTTATCCGCTGGAAATCCATCGGCCCGAAAAATATCCGCGGATAAATATCCGCTGGGCCGTACACACCACAGGATCTATCCGCTGGAACTGATCTGCGGATAAATACCAGTGGATAGATCCTCTTGTGTGTACAGGGCCTTAGAGGTTTTCTTCTAAGATTGCCCTGTATTTGTCTCCATCCATCTTCCCATCAACTTTGACCAGCTTTCCTGTCCCTGCTGAAGAAAAGCATTTCTACAACATGATGCAGCCACCACCATGTTTCACAGTGGGGATGGTGTGTTCAGGGTGAGGTGCAGTGTTAGTTTTCCACCACACATAGCGTTTTGCTTTGTTTCAACAATGGCTTTCTTCTTGCCACTCTTCCATAAAGGCCAGATTTGTGGAGTGTAAGACTAATAGTTGTCCTGTGGACAGATTCTCCCACCTGAGCTGTGGATCTCTGCAGCTCCTCCAGAGTTACCATGGGCCTCTTGGCTGCTTCTCCGATTAATGCTCTCCTTGCCCGACCTGTCAATTTAGGTGGACGGCCATGTCCTGGTAGGTTTGCAGTTGTGTCATACTCTTTCCATTTTCAGATGATGGATTGAACAGAGCTCCGTGAGATGTGCAAAGCTTTGTATATTTTTCTATAACTTAACCCTATTTTAAACTTCTCCACAACTTTATCCCTGACATGTCTGGTGTGTTTCTTGTTCTTCATGATGCTGTTAGTTCACCAAACCTCTGAGGGATTCACAGAACAGCTATATTTATACTGAGATTAAATTATACACAGGTGGACTCTATTTACTAATTAGATGACTTCTGAAAGCAATTGGTTCCACTAGATTTTAGTTAAATTTTGTTATCGGAGTAAAGGGGTCTGAATACAAATGCACACCACACTTTTCAGATATTTACTGTATTTATCAGCGTATACCGCACACTTTTTTCCCCTTAAAATAAGGGGAAAATCGTGGGTGCGCGATATACGCCGATACCCGCTTCCCGCGCTCAGTTTGAATGCCTGCGCCGACATATACCGAGTGCAGTACACTCGGCTACATTTGGCCAGGCTCGGCTTCGCTCGTGCTCACGCATAAACGTCACAGAGCGTGAGCACGAGCGAAGCCGAGCCTGGCCGAATGTAGCCGAGTGTACTGCACGACGGTATATGTCTGCGCAGGCATTCAAACTGAGCGCGGGAAGCGGCGATTCGATGGGTAACAGCGTGGGAGAAGCCGGGAGGACACCACCGAAGCCGCAGACGGACGCCAGACCCGACGAGGAGGACACCACCGAAGACGGACGCCAGACCCCGGACCCGACGAGGAGGACACCACCAAAGCCGCAGACGGATGCCAGACCCGACGAGGCCGCCGATGGACGCCGCGCAAGACACCAAAACTGTAAGTACTAAAATGTTTTTTTTACAGGAATGCGGGTCCACATTAGGGGTGCGCGCTATACGCCGGAGCGCGCAATACCCCGATAAATACGGTATTTGTAAAAAAAATTGAAAAACATTGGGCCAGATCCTCAAAAGAGATACGACGGAGTAACTGCTGTTACTCCATCGTATCCCTTGTCCTAACTATTGAACTGATCCACAGAATCAGTTTTCCATAGTTAGGACGAAGATCCGGCATGTGTAATTGAATTACACTGCCGGATCTTAGGATGCAGTACCGCATCCGCCGCTGGGGGCATTTCGCGTCGAAATGCCGCTTCGGGTATGCAAATTAGGACTTACGGCGATCCACGAAGCTATTATGCTTCGTTTTGTCGCCGTAAGTTTTAGTTTGCAAGTGCAAAATTAGGGCTGCTTTTACAAAGTGTAAACTGTTTACACCATGTAAAAGCAGACCCTTCTTCCTCGCGCCGCGCTTTTTTTTCGATTTTGAATTTTTTTTTTGCCGCCGTATCTTTTTTTTTTCCCGACGCAACTTTATTGACCCGTCGCGATCCACAAAGCCCGACGTAACGTAATTTCGCGCTATGCCCGTCGGGAAAATGACGTCACGAGCATGCACAGTACGGCCGGCGCGGGAGCGCGCCTCATTTAAATGGGATTCGCCCCCTGATGATGAGGAACGCCTTGTGCCGGCCCGATTTAAGTTACTCCACTCAAAATTTCTAGGTAAGTGCTTTGTGGATCGGGCACTTAGGTAGAAATTTTGCGGCGGTGTAACTTAAATCGGAATATTTAAGTTAAGCCCGTTTTTTGAGGATCTGGCCCATTTTTCTTCCATTTCACAATTATGTGCCACTTTGTGTTGGTCTATCACATACAATTCCATTGAAATACATTTACGTTTTTGGTTGTAACATGACAAAATGTGGAACATTTCAATGGGTATGAATACTTTTTCAAGGCACTGAAGGTGCATGGTGCACATGGGTTGCATTAGAAATGAATTAAAGTGTATTTCCAGGCAAACCCCTTTGTTAGTAGGGAAATATTAGGTCCCCAGTTGGGGTTTAATTGTTTCTGGTGCTCCATCGAGGAGATTTCCATTTCTTCCTGCTCCTGGGTTCAATGGGGAAATTTGTGTTAGGAAAGGTTTTAGTTTTCCTTTCAATACTAAAAAGTGTTTTAATGCTGCTGTGTCTGCAGACATATCACCATGCCGTAGCTCCCAATTGTATCTCCACTTCTCATCTTAGCATGTTGGGAGGATTGCTTTGTGACCAAAATGGGAAGAATGTTCCAGTAGGGCACTAAACAACTGACAAACGTATTACTTCTCCCTTTCTTATTGGCCGTATGCATAAGGGGCAGTGAAATGTGTGGATTACGTATAAGGCCCCGTACACACGAGAGGATCCATCCGCTGAAAAATCTCAGCGGATCGGTTTCAGCGGATAGATCCCCTGGTGTGTACGTTCCAGCGGATATTTATCCTCGGATATTTCCGATTTCCAGCAGATAAAAATTTGTTAGCATGCTAACAAATCTATCCGCTGGAATCGGCTCCAGTGGATCGATCCGGTGGTCTGTACAGACTCACCGGATCGATCCGTCCGAACCCGTCCCTCGCATGCGTCGTAATGATTCGACGCATGTGTGGATTTCCTTATATGACAGCGTCGCGCACGTCGGCGCGTCATCATCGCGGCGACGGCGCGACACGTCACCGTGGTTGAATTCCGCGCAGATTTGGATCCGATGGTGAGTACATGCCAACGGATCCAAATCCGCCAGAGGATTTATCCGCGGATACGGTCCGGAGGACCGTATCCGCGGATCAATCCTATCGTGTGTACCAGGCCTCAAAGCTTTTGTGTCTGTTTCATTACAAAGTAGTTGTGCCATACATGTGATAAGCGTTTTATAGTTTATGAACTATGCTCTGCCAATAGACTTTTACTAAAAGTACTTGAATCTCTAAAGACCCCATCACACCAGGTCACAGTATGCTGCATTAGGCTGCCTATTTAAAATTAAAATTAATTAAAATTAATTGGCCATAACAGTGCATGAGAATATTGTTGTAGGCCAGCCCGTGGAGCTAACCTGCTGAGTCTGCACGGACCTAGGCTATCACACACCAAGAGTCGCTGCTTCAGTATTTAGAGATGCTGTCATCTCCCTCAGAGATTGCAATAGTGACGCTGCTCATGTATACATTGTTCTGTACACCCTTGAGAGGAGGACCTTATCACGGGCTTCAGAGTAATAAAAGGCCTCTGGCCACCATCTATGCTTTACACATGTTTAACCTCTTGACCACCGCCCCATGTCAAAAAGACGTCCACTTTTTAAAGATGGATATCTCGGTAACGGCAGCAGCTGCTGCCACAACCGAGATATCCATCTCTTCAGTGGCCGGTCCTGTACACGATAACGGCGGTCTCCGCGGCGGATTCGCCGCGAGATCGCCGTTAACGGTGGCGGGAGAGGCCCCCCCCCCTCCCGCCGCTCTCCTGCGCCCTCCGCCGCTTACCGGAGGTGATCGGGTCCGTTCGGCAGCTGACTGGGGATGCGAGTGAGGGAAAAAATCGCCCCCACCAGTCCCCATAGCTCTGCTGGGCGGAAGTAGGGTTGCCAACTCATCCCTTTAAAACAGAACACATATTAATTACACAGGTTCTGAGGCTAATTTAATGCAAATAAGGCACCAAGTGAGTTTAATTACCTCCTTAATCAGCCACAGAACCTGTGTAATTAATATGTGTTCTGTTTTAAAGGGATGAGGTGGCAACTCTAGGCGGAAGGGACGTCAAAACGTCAGTCCCGCCCAGCGTCTTAAAGAAACATTTTTTTTTTTTTTGTCATTTGAAAAAATTAGTTTCAATTTTTTTTTTCTTTTTTTGCATTTAAGTCTAAATATGAGATCTGAGGTCTTTTTGACCCCAGATCTCATATTTAAGAGGACTTGTCATGCTTTTTTCTATTACAAGGGATGTTTACATTCCTTGTAATAGGAATAAAAGTGATCAATTTTTTTTTTATTTCAGTGTGAAAATGATAAACTAAATAAAAATTAATAAGAAAACAAAAAAAAATTTTTTAAAGCGCCCCATCTCGACGAGCTCGTGCACAGAAGCAAACGCATACGCGAGTAGCGCCCGCATATGAAAACGGTGTTCAAACAACACAAGTGAGGTATCGCCGCGATCGTTAGAGCGAGAGCAATAATTCTAGCCCTAGACCTCCTCTGCAACTCAAAAAATGCAACCTGTAGAATTTTTTAAACGTCGCCTATCAAGATTTTTAAGGGTAAAAGTTTGACACCATGCCACGAGTTTTGAGGAATATTTAGCTTTTTCACATGAAAGTTTACAAAATTTACAAATACTCTGCTAGGAGCAGTCCAACTTATTCTTGGACCCCAACGCAGGCCACTGACTGGTATACTACTGGCCAGGAGAGCAATGAGAAAGGACTTATAGCCCCTGTGCGTATATATCCTATATTTAGGTCAGGGCCTTTTGATGCTTCTGTTCACCATTGTTTGTTATTGTTGTTTCTGCATTTTCTCTGCTGTGCATGAAGTCTGAATAAACAGCTTTTCTTTCAGCCTTATGCCGCGTACACACGGTTGGAATTTCCGACAACAAATGTTCGATGGGAGCTTCGATGGAAATTCCGACCGTGTGCAGGCTCCATCGGACATTTGCTTTTGGAATTTCCGACAACAAAAATTTCATAGCTGGTTCTCAAATTTTCCGACAACAAAATCTGTTCTCGTAAATTCCGATCATGTGTGGACAATTCAGACGCACAAAATTCCATGCATGCTCTGAATCAAGTACGAGACAGAAGTGCTCGGTCTGGTAAAACTAGCGTTCGTATAGGAGATAGCACATTTGTCGCGCTGTAACGGACTGAAAAGCACAAGGCTGAAAATCTTCTCTCACCAAACTTCTACTAACACGACTGGTATTGAACTTCCCTTTAATAGTGCTGTCGTACGTGTTGTACGTCACCGCGTTCTTGGTGATCGGAATTTCCAACAACATTTGTGCGACCGTGTGTATGCAAGACAAGTTTGAGCCAACTTCCGTCGGATAAGGTCCACCATAGTCACTGGAAGCTGGTCCAGGGTAGAGATGAGCTCAGGTGTCCTCTGAACTTATCTCTGTTTTTGAAAGAAATGCTTAAATGTGCATCATCACAGGGTGACACTGTGGATGCACTGGTATAAATTTGCCAACGTCCCCATTCTTTGAAATGGACACTGATTAAACTACGAAATTGGACTTTAAACAGCACATAGGTAGTTCATGTAAAAATCTAAAGGTTTTATTATAGAGATCTATAAAAATACATTCATAAATATCAGTGTAATAATCATCAATATATGGCCCAGGATGATGCTCTAATAACACTTTCAAAAGCTATAACAACATTGGAGAACTCAAATTATAAGAGATACATATCCAGCAAACAATAATGGTTGAACGGTATACATATGAGGTGAATAGCCTTAATCATGGGTCCAATATGCAGAAAGGTTTTCTTGCTCTGCTCATTGGACCCATGATTAAGGCTATTCACCTCATATGTATACCGTTCAACCATTATTGTTTGCTGGATATGTATCTCTTGTAATTTGAGTTCTCCAATGTTGTTATAGCTTTTGAAAGTGTTATTAGAGCATCATCCTGGGCCATATATTGATGATTATTACACTGATATTTATGAATGTATTTTTATAGATTTCTATAATAAAACCTTTAGATTTTTACATGAACTACCTATGTGCCATTTAAAGTCCAATTTCTTGAACTTATCTCTAACCCAAACGCCACACATATGATTAACATGTTTACATCCACTTTAAATAATTTTTGCTGATAATAACTTAAAGCATAAAAAAGTGTTTTCCGATTTTTCCTATGGGCTGTCTCTACATCAATCTATGGGAAGGGCAGCACTTTGAAAAAGTCATCTGTAATCTTGTTCTTTGAAAGACAAAGTTCCTTAACAAGCAAAGAGCACACAGATATCCTATTTAGAGAGAATTGTACCTCTTTTCTCCCTAAGAACAAATCTAGTTTATAAATCAAACACTCAGCAAGAAAGGCATTACCATTAGGGAACATTGCAGAGTTATACTAAGAACAGAGCATTGTGGGTATTTTTCCTAGACATAATTGGACCTCCAGCTGTAAAAGATAATGAAGATAGCCAGGAAAACATCAGGTCATCATCCCCCCCTCTGAACTGGGTTGAAAGCTGAGTGTGATTTACCTGGTAATTACACACCATGTGTTATTGTTCAAACATATGTATGGCGAAACAGAGGCAGATCTGGGAAGAGTGCCATCTTGCTGCCTATCAGCTCTTTTTATTTATAAGCTTGTAATAAGAGAGAGGATCATACCGGTAGATTCCACTTAAAGGGAAGTTTTTGCCTTGTTAGCAAGCAAGGTGAATCTTCATATATCATACAGAGAGGCCTGTCGGAACAAGACAGGCAAAACAAGAAACTGCTTGGGGCCCCCAGCTGGCCTGGGGCCCCCAATCAGGGCCCTTGCTTAGCTGTGCTGTATCCACTAATCCTCCAGCCCGGTGCGCGTGGAACGGCCGCATCGTACTGTAGCAGTCCCCTGTCTGCCCCCGCCCCCTCTGTGTGTGTCGGCTCCTCTCACAGACATAGGCAGCTGATGAGAGCCTTCTGGTTGACCAGAGCTGCTGCCAATCATCTCCTGCACTCCCAGAAATGCCCTCTGAGTCCTGCCCTCCTAGCAACTGAAGATGTCGCGTTGGCCCAACCCCCTGCAACATGCTTCTGCTCCCAGGGACTTATCGGACAGGTACAGCTCTAATGATCTTAGGAAAACTGCTGTGGGGGGGCTCTGATGGGGACACCTGCTGTGGGGGGCTCTAATGGGGACACCTGCTGTGGGGTGCTCTGATGGGGACACCTGCTGTGGGGTGACTCTGATGGGGACACCTGCTGTGGGAGGGCTCTGATGGGGACACCTGCTGTGGGGGGGCTCTGATAAGGACACCACCTGATGTGGGGTGACTCTGCTGGGGATACCTGCTGTAGGGGGGGGCTCTGCTGCAGTATTTGCACTGTAGTTGTTTTTATTTATATAAAGTGTGGGTAAACTTAAACTGTATCGCTATGCTGTGGCTCCTGTAGGCTTTGCGTTTGTGCATGCGTGGGGGGGGGGGTTTGGGGGCCTCCATGTCCATTTTGCTTGGGGCCCCCAAATTCCTTCAAACGGCCCTGCATACAGAGCAATGGAAAATGAGGCTCTTTATATACTTACACCTGTCCTGATTTTAATGCAACAGTACTGAATCTCGTTGGCATAGCTATGGGATGTGGGTGAGATAGAGACAAACGCTTAGACAGTGTAAAGCAGTCTAGACATGTGCACTGCCGAAAAATTCATTATTTTTTTTTTCATTTTGTTTCATTCCTTTTTTTGCTTTTTTTCGGAAATTAGTTTTTTCGTTTTATTATTTTTTTGCTTTTTTTTTTTTGGAAATTCGAAATTTAGAAAATTAAAAAAATTGAAATTTCAAAAATTCGAGATTTGAAGATTCAAAATTGAAAAATTCGATAAACTATAATACGAATATACGAAAATTTGGAAATTCGAAAATTCGGAAATGCAAAAATTCGGAAATTCGGACATTCGAAATTTCGGAAATTCGGAAATTTAACATTTCTGAAATTCGAAATTTCGGAAATCCGAAAATTGAAAAATTCGGAAAAACGAAAATTCGGAATTAACGAATTTCGAAAAATTTGTTAAAAAAAAGAATTCTAAACTAAACGAATTGCACATGTCTATTGATCACTGAGATCTTAAAGTGTACAGTACTTATACTGCCAGTCTTATACCCAGCTGTCCCCTATTCAGGGAGATATCACCCACAGAGCTGCTTGTCAAAAATCCCATGTATGAGCTCTGCATTCTCCATTAAATCCCCTGAAGAGGTGGTACTCTGAATTACTTTTTTTCCATTGATACATGTTCCCTGGGGCAAGACCCGGGTTCTCAAAGACGTTTTACGACAATAACTTGCATATTAGGCTTTAAAATTAGCACTTTTGAAATTGAACGTTCGAGTCCCATAGACGTCAATGGGGTTCTAAATGTTTGCGCGAACGTTCGGTCTGTTCGAACGGGGGGGTGTTCGGCTCATCCCTAGTTTTGTTCCACAGCAGCTAAGACCAGTTCTCGTGGCCAACTCATTGCTGCATTCACTACTGTGCCCCATTTTCTGATACATGAAAACTATAGTAGAAAAAGTTTGGCAAACTGCTTGCCCTGTCCTGGGTTTGGAGAAGAACGTTCATAGATTCTTCTTGGGTTTAGTAGAGTTCACAAGTCTCATTTTCACTGCCACCCCTCAGAGTTCTTTCTAGTTGTGTTGTGTCTCAGGAGGACCTTTTTGTATTTGTTTTACCTTTTAAATGGATGATTACTATTCTAAAACAATCAAAATATTGGACAATAGAGTCTAATGGAAAATCACTTTTGATTTACACAGCAATAGGGTTAAAAAATGCATGAGGAATATCATCGCCTTACTAATTCTCTTGTATCATTCTTTATTAATGTAATGACTAAATACTGTACATAACTGCTTTCATGTCACATTATATGATATGGAAAATTTTGATAAATTTTAATCAGCGGTTGTTTAGCATGAGTGTAATAGCAGATATTTCCTCTTCTGTGAATCCGGTAATTAATAATTCAGATTCGTTCTTGGGGTTCTTGGAGTTTTTCAATACAAATGGATACATTATGACATTATCCTTGTTACTAATTAAGATGGTAATTGTTATCTGGCTAGTTTATTTAAGAACTGCAGATCTCCTCTCCTTGATCATTGGTGAGTCATCATTAAGTTGATCAATTTTCTTCTACTTTTCAAAAGTGTGCCAAAAATAAATCAGATTTCAAGGAGTTATTTGTGAAAATGTTTTCCCCCCGCAATATTATTTAATTTTAATAACACTACTAATGATCCCAAATCACAAGATAATCTTTTTTCTTAAAGGTCAAATTTTGGAAAGAAAATGTACCCTGTTTCCCCCGAAAATAAGCCCTACCCTGAAAATAAGACCTAGCGTTATTTTTGGGGATGGCTGCAATATAAGCCCTACCCCGAAAATAAACCCTAGTTAAAGTCGTCGTAATCCGTTTTGTAAAAAGATTATAAATGTGCAGTATTTCTCCTTTTTGTAACTTTGTTTTGGAAAATACCTTACTTTCAGTGCCGCTGGGTGGTCACGTGACCGACTGGAGATCTTCTCCTCTCCAATGTCAGCGGTCCCTTCCTCTGCAGTGCTCAGAGTAGAGAAGAAGAGCTACGGCGGGTCACTGTGCTGGCTATCATGCTTTAAAGGATCAGGATATATTTCTTTCTTTTTGGGGTTACAACCACTCTAAGGCCTCGTACACACGGACGGACTGTCCGATGAAAACGGTCCGCCGGACCGTTTTCATCGGACATGTCCGCTGCCGGATTTTGGTCTGATGGTTGTACACACCATCAAACCAAAATCCCCGCGTACAGGATACGCGGTGACGTGGCCGCGCCTTCGCCGCGACGATGACGTGGCGACGTGCGCAACCCTGGAAGGTCAATGCTTCCACGCATGCGTCGAATCACTTGCGAGGGCTTTCGGCCGAGCGGACATGTCCGGTAAGTCGTACAGACGACCGAACATGTCCAACGGACAGGCTTCCAGCGGACATGTTTCTTAGCATGCTAAGAAACATTCGTCCGCTGGAAACCTGTCCGATCCGCCGGAAAATTGTCCGGTCGGACGTACAGATGACCGAACATGTCCGCTGAAACTGGTCTGCGGACCAGTTTCAGCAGACATGTTCGGTCGTGTGTACGAGGCCTAAGATCGTCATGATGACATGACTGTATTTAAAGAAATGTCAATTATTGTACATACTGTAAATAAATAAGACATCCCCTGAAAATAAGCCCTAGTGTGATTTTTGTAGGCAAAATTAATATAAGACCCGGTCTTATTTTCGGGGAAACACGGTATGTCTTATGTCGCGTACACACGATCGGATTTCAGATGGAATAAAATCTGATGTAAATTTCCGTCAGAATTCTGATGAAGCTGACTTTCATCGGTCTTGCCTACACACTATCAGACTAAATTCCGACCGTCCAAAACGCGGTGAGGTAAAACACTACTACGAGCTCAGAAAAATGAAGTTCAATGCTTCCGAGCATGCGTCGACTTGATTCTGAGCATGCGTGGATTTTTCTCCTGTGTTCCACACAGACGATCAGAATTTCCTATCTGTTTTTTTTTTTCATCGTAAAAATTTAAAACATGTTCTATTTTTTTACACCGATGGAAAAAAAGCCAGATGAGGCCCACACACGATCGTTTTTTCTGATGAAAAAAGTCCATCTGACTTTTTTCATTGGAAAAAACGATCGTGTGTACACGGCATTAAAGTTGTTCTAAAGATTTTTTTATTATATAAAAAGAGGCTATACTTAAAGTGGTTGTAAACCAATAAAAAAAAAACCTGCAAGACAAAGCCATTATGAGCTAGCATGCTGACAGAATGTTTATACTGAAATAATGAAATAGTATTGTATTCATGAAAATATGCAAATCTTACAATACAAACAAGAAATTTAAGTTTGTTTATCCATGCTATTTGAAGACAAGTGACACAAATATTGCTTAAAAATATATATTAACTAAAATACAGTGTAAATTAAATATCAGGTATATTTGGTGATAAAACAAATAGATGTACTTCTATATATCAAAGATAAATGGTTATAATAATAATTCACATTTCTATACAAGCTCTATTACAATCTATCACATTTCAATTCTAGAATGATACTTGTACATTTAAAGCTTGGTAACTTGTCAATATCCTTCTGTTTTCACAGACTAGTAAACATTTAGGCTTCATGCCCACTGACGTTTTAAAAAATGTGCTGTAAAGCTAGTGCAGACGCCAGGAGAAAAACAGCGCTTTTAACGCGATTTTTTCCATGTTTTGCATTGAATTCAATGCAAAACGTGGAAAAAAATCGCGTTTTGCCGCGCTACTTTTCAGCCGCGTTTTTCTGTCTCTATTAAAAATCAATGGTTCCCTATGGGAGCCCATTGATTTGAATAGAGGTCGCAACAGAAGTCGGATCAAGATAATCTGACTTGCGGGGCGACTGGTGTGCGGAGAATCTTGAAGGGGAACCCTGCGCAAATTTAAAAAAAATGTGCGTGAGGTTCCCTCCCAGGATGATACCAGACCCTTCGGTCTGGTATGGATTTTAAGGGGGACACCTACGCTGAAAAAACGGCGTGGGGGTTCCTCCAAATTCCATACCAAACCCTTATCCGAGCACGCCGCCCAGCCAGTCAGGAATAAGGGTGGGGACGGGCGAGCGCCCCCCTCCTGGACCGTACCAGGCCACATGCCCTCAACATGGGGGGTGGGTGCTTTGGGGAAGGGGGGGCACTACCCCCCCACCCCCACCCCAAAGCACCTTGTCCCCATGTTGATGGGGACAAGGGCCTCTTCCCGACAACTCTGGCCATTGGTTGTCGGGGTCTGCGGGCGGGGGGCTTATCGGAATCTGAGAGCCCCCTTTAATAAGAGGGTCACCAGATCCCGGCCCCCTACCCTAGGTGAATGAGTATGGGGTACATCGTACCCCTACTCATTCACCAGGAAGAAAAGTGTCAATAAAATAAACACACAACACAGATTTTTAAAATAATTTATTAGCCAGCTCCGGGGGGTCTTCTCCGCTCTCCGGGGGTCTTTTCCCGCTCTCCGGTGTCTTCTTCGGGGCTGGCCCCCGCTATTTTCTTGCAGCTCTTTTACTAGCAGCTGCCAGCCCGGTCCAGTCTTCCTCGTCTCCTTCTGTCTTCTTCAGATGTTGCCACAACGCTCCCTCCCGCTGTAATGCCGGATGTGCGGTGCGCGATGATTTATATAGGCCTCTTATGACGTCACAGTCCCAGCATGGTCCGGGTGGTGTTGTCACAATGCATGTGCCATAATGCATGTGCTACCTGCTGACAGTGCCATATTGTGCTTCAGACACTGCCACCCATGCCGCCATTCTCTGCAGGCAGCACATGCGTTATGGCATTATCGTTATGGGTGGCACTGTTTGCAGCACATTACGGCATAAGCGATTTGGCGGCATGGGTGGCACTGCCTCTGCAGACAAAGCCACCCATGCCACAATGTATAGGTGCCATTACCAGAAACAATGCAAATAGCAGAGTAATGCAGTGTTACTAGAGGTGCCATGCTACAAAAAAACTGTGGTAGTGGATCATAAAGCCCCCCCCCCCCCCAAGCAAGCACACACCTGACCTGTGTAATTGTTGGCTGGGCCCAAGGAGTCACTTATTCCTGGTGATCATGCTTCTGCCTGGACTTGAGGGTTCCCCTACAAACTATTCAAGTTAGATGATCATCATGGGATGGGATATCCTCTGCTGCCACTGCTCCCCTTGAGTCACCTCACTGCCATTTCTTCACACGGAGAGAGGAATCAGAATCACTCCGTGGCGCCAGGAGGTGATTTCACTACAGAGGACGCGATGGCTGGGACTTGAGCCAGCATGGCATGAGGAGCGGGCGCAGATGAGGTATTCTTCCGCGCCCGAAATACGAGAAATAGTCTCTCCCCTGCCGCGGTCGCCACTTAAGAGTTAACATAGCAAATATAAAAAATAAAAAATCGTTGGGTTTGGTGGTATGGGGTTGGGGGCGGTTAAACGGCTGTTTGGCTGATCGGTCATTTTTTTCAGGTTGCCGGGCCCCCCTGCTGGTCGTGCCCGGTACAACTGGGCCAGTTGTACTGGCCTATCAGCGGCCCTGCCCTCAGCAATCCGAAACGTTGTCTTTTGTGATTTTATTTTATTATTTTTCTTCCTCGCCGTCCGTCTAGCCTTTCTTTTGTGCCTCTCTGAATGTGTGATTAAATCTATGACCAATGGCATTTCTTATATGCTCTTCTACAGATAGAGATCAGCAGAACAAAGAGAAGTTACTCCAAGCTATTGAAAGATTCAAGAAGGAACTTCAGCATATCCATCCTACAGCTCGTCATCGTGTACAAAGTAATTTCCTCGAACAAGACAGGGTTAGCCGTTCTTTCTTCCCTCTTGAGTGTCACAGACCATGCTGAATTGCAATTTCCATTTCATAATCCTTTTATATCTATGATGAGAACACTCAGCCTCACAACATAATTCACAATACATGAATGCCACATCAAAGAACTACAGACAGGTGCATTAACAATGCTAGTTGCATGGTGTGAAAAAATATATATAAATAAAGTAGTAGCCTGAAAATTTATAGCCAAAAACTGAATGACTTTTTGCCTCGCACTTGGGATTCTTGGATATCATATATTAATGCTATTATCTCTTTTAAAATATTGTTTACATGCAGTACATATTATTTATGTACATTGAGGTGGTCCGACTAAATCTCATAAGATATGGGACCAATAGATGAATCAAACTCACGCAAATACCTTAGGCAAATTAAATTTCATATATGACGCCCAGTCATAGGCCACCCTAATTTTCTCCCAGGGATCAGTAACCAGGCAATTCAGTCTATGGTCCAAAAGAATCAATTTGTCAGAAATCCAAACAGTGACTTAGGGCCAGATTCAGAAAGAATCCCGGCGGCGTAACGTATCCCGTTTACGTTACACCGCCGCAAGTTTTCAGTGTAAGTGCCTGATTCACAAAGCACTTACCTGTAAACTTGCGGCGGTGTATCGTAAAGACGTCTGGCGTAAGCCCGCCTAATTCAAATCGGGCGTGTACCATTTAAATTAGGCGCGCTCCCGCGCCGAACATTCTGCGCATGCTCCGTTTGTAAATTTCCCGACGTGCTTTGCGCGAAATTACGTTGCCCCGACGTGTTTGTGAATGGCGACGTGCGTAACGTGCTTACTCCGAAAAAAAAATTAAAATTCGACGCGGGAACGACGGCCATACTTTAACATGGCTTGTGTAAAGTTATGCAATGAAAAAGATTGCTTAACTTTGCGGCGGGAAAAACCGACGTTACGCACGCGAGTAGCTTCGTGGATCGCCGTAACTGCTAATTTGCATACCTGACGCTGGAAAACGACGCAAACTCCACCCAGCGGCGGCCAAAGTATTGCAGCCTAAGATCCGACGGTGTAAGTCAATTACACCTGTCGGATCTTAGGGCTATCTGGCCCAGATTCACGAAGCAGATACGACGGTGTATCTCAGATACACCATCGTATCTCGGATTTTTTCTGGTCCTATCTATGCACCTGATTCATAGAATCAGATACGCATAGATAGGGCTGAGATCCGACAGTGTCACACTGTGTTACACTGTCGGATCTTTTTTTTGAATTAAAAATGGCGCCGGGGGCGTTCCCGCTGATTTACACTGAATAATATGTAAATCAGCGAGATACGCGAAATTCACGACCGTACGCGGACCCGACGCGGTGTTCTTACGTCGTTTCCGTAGCGCGGTACCCGTCGTATACTTACCCCTGCTAAAAGCAGGGGTAAGTATTGTTAAGTATGGCCGTCGTTCCCGCGTCGATTTTGAAATTTCCTACGTCGTTTGCGTACGCCGATTCACGAACACGCGCGTCGCAAGTCTAGATCACGTCGCAACCACTGACGTCCTATTGACGTCAGTGGGAGCAATGCACGCCGGGAAATTCCCCGGACGACGCATGCGCGGGAGCGCGCCTGATTTAAATATGACACTCCCCTAGCCGCGGAATTTGAATTCCGCTGGTGGATTTAGGATCCGCCGTCGCAAGTTTGGAGGTAAGTGGTTTGTGAATTAGCCACTTGCCTCCTAAACTTGCGGGAGCGGATCTTAATTCACGTAGAACGAGCGGATCTATAGATCCGCTGAGCTACGTGAATCTGGCCCTCTATGCGTAACTGATTCTATGAATCAGCCGCATAGTTAGGACGGGCGGATCACAGAGATACGACGGTGTATCAGGAGATACGCCGTCGTATCTTTTCTGTGAATCTGGCCCTTAACCTCTAGTTTTTTTCCAGACAGCGCTTCAATTGCGGCATTTTCTACAGAGTTTAGGGGAAATATCTGCTCCTCTTCCACCTCTAAACAGTTTTCAAAAGCTATTCCCAGCATAAGTCTCTAGCCTGATAAGTTTATCTCCCTCCATTTGAACCAACATGATCCGTCCTATATCACTAGGTGGGAATGTGAGAATTGGTCAATCTAGCAAAAAGGGCACATAGTATAGGGCTTCATTAAGAATCTGAATATTATTATTATTATTATTATTTAGGTACTTATATAGCGCCATCAATTTACGCAGCGCTTTACATATACAATGTACATTCGCATCAGTCCCTACCCTCAAGGAGCTTACAATCCAAGGTCCCTAACTCACATTCATATTCTAGGGCCAATTTTTAGGCAGAAGCCAATTAACCTACCAGCATGTCTTTGGAGTGTGGGAGGAAACCGGAGTACCCAGAGGAAACCCACACAGGGAGAACATGCAAACTCCAGGCAGGTAGTGTCGTGGTCGGGATTCAAAACAAGCAACCCTTTTTACTGCTAGGCGAGAGTGCTACTCACTACACCACTGTGCTGCCCAATACTATTACCTGAGTAAGCTGTTCTGGCTGACTAACCCCCGCTCGGATGATGGGGACAAGCTTACTGAGGAGAAACAGGAAGTGAGAAATTCAGACAAAGAAAAAAAACATTTAGAAGGGAAATCGAAGGAAAAGTTAAGCGAACCAACAATGCACTAGCTTAAAGGAATCTATTTAGAAAATAAAAACAAACCTTTACAACCCCTTTAAAGGACTATCCATTCATATCATATAGCATTCTTAGCCCTAAAGAAGGGGGTACAGCCTGAAATAATTTTTTTCAGAACTAGATCCTTTGGTGTGGTGCTCTTATTCACCCATAACTTAGGCTAAGCCTTACCAGAAACTAGATCTATTGCACTCCTCCAGCTTAAAACTTTACTCCTCAGTCCTATGTATGAGCGATTACAGATCCAGAGCCTCCTATCAAAAATGTTCTAGGATTCAAAGATATTGCACATATTGATGTTTATGTTAGTCAGCGTCCTATCCTTAGAAAAATAAGTTGAGCTTGTTTGATATTTGTCTATAGCTCTGTAGTTGGAGGTATAGTGTATCAGCACAACATTCCTCTAAATATACATATTTTTCAATCAAGTGTGGAATGGGATTTTAAAGGTGCCAGGTAAATCCACCAAAAAGTACATTTAAACATTATGGCCCAGATTAACAGAGAGCGGGCGCACATTACGCCGTCGTAGCGCAAACAATATACGCTACGCCAACGCAGCGCAGAGAGGCAAGCATGGAATTCACAAAGCCAGTGCTCCCAAATCTGCGCTGGGTTTCCTAGGCGTAAGCCGGCGTAGGTGGAAGTGGGCGTGACCCATGCAAATGAGGCGTGACCCCATGCAAATGATGTGCCGAGCGCCAGACAGATACGTATCACGAACTGCGCATGCACAGTGACGTGGACGCATCCCTCTGCGCATGCTCACAACCACATCAGAACAACTGCCTAAACTACGCCGGATCACTGCCTACGGCGTGAACGTAACCTACGCCCAGCCAGACACACGTCCAACGTAAAATACGCCAGCTTGTATTCCCTGGTGCAGAGCTTTGCATGTCTGCTGCTGGGTTGCACCTCCTTTATGGGGCATAACTTTATGCCGGACGTACAACTTACGCGCACCTAGCGTAGCCTGCGTTGGGCGCACGTATGTTCGTGAATCGCCTTATTTTCCTCATTTGCATATTTGAATGGCTAATCAATGGAAGCGCCACCATGCGTCCAGCCTAAATGTGCGCCCACCCTACGCCGGCGTAGGCAAGTTACGTCGGCGGGATGAAGCCTGTTTTTAGGCGCATCTTGGTTTGTGGGTCCGGCCCACAGATACGACGGCGCACATTTGCACTTACGTCGGCGTATCTTGTTCTACGTTGGCGTAAGTGCTTTGTGAATCCGGGCCGTACTATTTATTCATAGAAAAGTTCAAATCAATAAGTACATACAAATTACAAGCACATATAAGCAGTTGAGCAAGGAATATTGTTACTGTACATTGTATTGATACATTGTACTGGATTCCAAATGCAGTTATGTTTTCTACATGTTTCGCCAAGTTGGCTTCTTCAGGAAGTATTAATGTGCAACAGTACAACTATATAAAGAAATGAAGTATAATTAATAAGTACATATGCAAAAATCAAATATACAGTATATACATCACATAAAAATCTCCGTCACATACCAAGGCTCCCAGAGCTTCAACCCAGAGACCAGAGACCAGAGAGCTGAGAAATGTGAAGGGCCCCCGCGGTCCACACGAGTCGCCACTCCCCCCACACACAGACGATCAATTTTGATATTTGTAGTTTGTATGCAGATCATTGTTCTTTTCCCATCAATGACCATCAATGAATGGACTTTGAAGCGGCGACAACATTTCAATCTACCATTCGAATATTTTACAGGTACACCTTGGTGACAGAGAGTTTCAAATGTCTTTAATGAGCCAATATTTCAACGTATACAAGGAATCATCACCAGTTCTTTCTGCAAGAGACATCCTGCAAGGGAATGAAAAGGGGACCTACCACTATAATAATGTGACGACCAGCAGAAGACAAAGCCTTCCAAAGAAAAAGCCTTATAATGACCCTCAGAAACAGACATATAGTGGGGATCTTCTGGATAAACACGCTGACAGTTTTACAAGTGTCAAGAAGCCCTTTAAGCCGAGATTACTGAAAAAATCTGCAGGTTCTTTTCTTTCAAAATATCGCTATTACAAGGCTCCTGCGAAGAGTGATAAGAAGTCCCCTCAGACTGACAAAGGTGGCATGTCCAATTTCACAGAGGTGTATAGGTGAGGTACAAGAATGGGTATTTTATATGCAAAAATGACATATAGGGGTTTATTTACTAAAACCAAAGTGCGCAAAATCTGGTGATAACAGGTTAAACAGATGCTAAAATATGTACCTTATATATTCGAGTATAAGCCGAGTTTTTCAGCACAGATTTTTGTGATGAAAAGGCCCCCCTCGGCTTATACTCGAGTCTCCCTGCCTCAATGTGCCCATCTGCAGCCTCATGTTCCTGATCTCGAGCTGTGACATGCTGCTGCAGTCAGGGGCCGTCCATTGTAACAAAGCTCCACCTCCTCCTCATCCTCGTCCATGAGGCTGCAGATGGGCACAGTAAGGCATGCAGGTGGGCACAGTGAGGCTGCAAATGGGCACAGCGAGGCTGTAAATGGACACAGCGAGGCTGCAAATGGACACAGCGAGGCTACAAATGGGCACAGTGAAGCTGCAAATGGACACAGCGAGGCTGCAAATGGACACAGCAAGGCTGCAAATGGGCACATTGAGGCACAGTGAGGCTGCAAATGGGCACAATGAGGCTGCAAATGGGCACAGTGAGGCTGCAAATGGGCACAGTGAAGCTGCAAATGGACACAGTGAGGCTGCAAATGTACACAGTGAGGCTGCAAATGGACACAGTGAGGCTTCAAATGGGCACAGTTAGGCTGAAAATGGGCACAATGAGGCTGCAAATGGGCACAGTGAGGCTGCAAATGGGCATTGTTGACCCTCTTTTCCACTTACAGTAGCTGCTGCATTTCTCACCCTAGGCTTATACTCGAGTCAATATGTTTTCCCAGTTTTTTGTGCTAAATTTAGGTGCCTCAGCTTTTATTCGGGTTGGCTTATACTCAAGTATATACAGTATTTATTTTAGGACACAGTATTCCATACTCACACTGCAAATTAAATGTTTGTGAGTCTATGCCCACAGCAATGCCACATCATTGTAGAGAGGTTTGTAAAGACTCTGTTAGCATACTCTATCTATAATGTACTAGATTGTACATTCTAATGTCATTTATCCTTCACACTGTTGTGTTCCCTTTTCATACTACTTTCATACCCTTGAACAGGAACTGATCCAGGAGGCCTCTGCCGATACTCAGACACACAGCAGTACCAACATATTATTTAAAACCTCCTCCTCTTTTTTCCTTGGTCCTGTCGTTTTGCTTGCATAAATTTGGTTAATGCAGAAAAAACAAAAACCTTCCTAGCTCAGAACAGCTCACAAGCAATTCATCTCTCATTCAGAGGCAGTTTTGCTGGTACGTTTGGCCTGATGTGTCTGATAGTTGCAGTAGTACATATTTTGTATGGAACTGACAAAAGTAAGGACTCACAAGCCACTATCCAGCACCCAAAGTAGTACTCGTTGTCTAGAATCACCGCTACACATAATATACTGTATTTTTTGTTTACTTATTTAGCTGACAACTTGTATGGCCTGGTACACACGAGAGGATTTATCCGCGGATACGGTCCACCGGACCGTTTCCGCGGATAAATCCTCTCGAGGATTTGCGAGGATTTTGATCCGATGGAGTGTACTCACCATCGGATCGAAATCCGCGCCGAAATCCCATCGCGATGACGTGTCGCGCCGTCGCCGCGATGATGACGCGGCGACGTGCGCGACGCTGTCATATAAGGAATTCCACGCATGCGTCGAATCATTACGACACATGCGGGGGATTGATTCGGACGGATTGATCCGGTGAGTCTGTACAGACCAGCGGATCAATCCGTTTGGATGGATTCAAGCGATAGATTTGAAAGCATGTCTTCAAATTTTTATCCGCTTGAAATCCATCCCAGGGGATAAAAATCCGCGGAAACAGATCCGCTGGATTGTACACACCAGGGGATCTATCCGCTGGAGCCGGTCCGCGGATCAATTCCAGCGGATGGATCCTCTCGTGTGTACGGGGCCTAAGGCTTAAGACGACCATAGATGGTTCAAATCCTGGACGGGTCTGCAGGTACCAGCCACGATTTAAACCATGCATGGGCAGGCTGAATGTACCCAAGTTGATCGACCAATCAATCAACCTGTCAGATGTTATAAACAGTGGGCCAGATTCAGGTAGAAGATACGACGGCGTATCTCCAGATCTCCAGATACGTAATCAGTTACGCATAGATTTGACTAAGATCCGACCGGCGTAAGTCTCTTACGCCGTCGTATCTTAGTTGCATATTTATGCTGGCCCCTAGGTGGCGCTTCCGTCGATTTACGCAAGGAATATGCAAATTAGGTAGATATGCCGATTCAGAAACGTACGTCCGCCCGGCGAATTTTTTTACGTCGTTTACGTTAGGCTTTTTCTGGCGTAAAGTTACCCCTGCTATATGAGGCGTATCCTATGTTAAGTATGGACGTCGTTCCCGCGTCGAATTTTGAAAATTTTACGTCGTT
Source organism: Rana temporaria (assembly GCF_905171775.1). Taxonomy (NCBI): domain Eukaryota; kingdom Metazoa; phylum Chordata; class Amphibia; order Anura; family Ranidae; genus Rana; species Rana temporaria. The sequence continues at coordinate 434,096,886 of NC_053492.1, forward strand.
TGCGTAAGTCGTCCGTGAATGGGGCTGTGCGTAATTTACGCTCACGTCGAAAGCATTGGCTTTTTGCGGGTTAATTTGGAGCATGGGTTACTTTCACGGACGGCGCATGCGCCGTTAGTCGAAAACGTAATTTACGTGGGGTCATGTTTTATTTACATAAAACACGCCCACCTCTTCCTCTTCACAATTTGAATTAGGCGGGCTTACGCCGGCAGATTTACGCTACGCCGCCGTAACTTAGGGCGCAGGTTCTTGGTGAATACAGAACCTGCCTCACTAAGTTACGGCGGCGTAGCGTATCTGAGATACGTTACGGCGGCGTAGCGTATCTGAGATACGCTACGCCCGCAGAAAAATAAGCCAATCTACCTGAATCTACCCCAGTATGTTTATTGCTAGCCGCTATTATAGCGGCTAGCAGTAATCACTGTGTTCTCCTAGCGGGGGCACACCCACCCTCAGGAGAACACAATGGCTATGTGGGAGAGATTTCCACATCAACATTGACCTGACTGTGTTGATGGGGGAATCAAGCAATTTTCTTTCCTGCAACCTGAGGTTGCAGGAAAGAAAATTGTTCCATCTAAGGTTGGCTTTATATGAGATGAGTGTCCCTCTTTATGATGGGTAAAAATATGCACCTGATAACCACATTGGAAAAATATGTCCCTTTGATGCTTCCAACTGTAAGCATAGTCCTACTGTGCCTTATGATGACCATGTGTGTGTATTTAGAGGGGATAATAGGCACTACAGAATAGGCAATGGAAAAAAGTTTGTTTTCTATAACCTCATGACAACAGTTTTAACCTTCCCTCCAGGTACCAATACAATTTTTCTCAGTCTACATGGTATTGTCAGTACAGTGGCATTTTATTAATGCTTGGCACAGTAAGCAGCTATATATTTTAGGATTGTTCTCAGTTAAGGTTTATCGATCGGTTGAAGGCAAGGTTTTAACAGTTATTATTGACCTGCATTGAGGTCGTTGCTGTGAGACGGCTTCTTTTATTCTTCTGCTGTTAAAACAAAATCTGTTTGCTGCGAGGGCTCATTTACACTTCGTTTTCCAACATTCAAGTTCATATTTATGTGCTGGAGATTAATGCGTTTTAAAAAATATGACATATTTGTGTGTTAAATTGTACCTAAAGCCAAAGCAAAAACAAAGAAAAAGGTTGCTGTAACTGCCAGTTAGATTTACTGCGGCAGGTCTGCGCCAGATCACGTACCTAGTAAGTGATCTGGCACTTCCGGGTCTGGGGCGCGTACCGCTGACTACCTGCTCCCACTGTGATTGGACACAGCGGGAGCCAGTCAGTCGGTCCGGCGGACGCGATGTTTGCCAGGTAGCGTTGCCACATCATCTCTTTAATCCAGGACACATACTAATTACACAGGTTCTGAGGCTGATTTAATGCAGATAAGGCACCAAGTGAGTTTAATTGCCATCTAAATCAGCCACAGAACCTGTGTAACTAATGTGTGTCCTGTATTAAAGGGATAATGTGGCAACCCTACCCACCAGGACCCACCGATCATTTAGGAGGATTCCCCCTGTGAGAGGGGAATGTGCTGATCCTGTGTTTCCGCTAAGCAGGAACACAAATCTTTACATTCCCCCAGTCAAAGCATCCCCCAAACAGTAAGTAATCACTCCTAAGTAAAACATTGAACCCTTTGATCACCACTGATGTTAACCACTTTCCTGCCAGTGTCATTAGTTACCGCAACAGTGTATATTTTTTAGTACTGATCACTGTATTAGTGCCCGTTCACACTAATTTAGCAGGAGCAACATTTAATATTTTTTACTGTGTTTAGTTACCTTGGACTTTTGTAGAATTTTTTAAGAATTTATGTCAAGTATTTTCTTTTGGTGCCAATATTTAGTGTGACAGGAAGTCAGATAAATCTGTGGGTGTTGTCACAAACAGGACATACATTTCTGCCTTGCTTAGACAATACACCAATCATTATTGGGCGTCGGCTGCAGAAATAGCCAGGAAGGCTAAGGGCCGTTGGAAGACTCCAGCTGTTCAGAGTGAGGCAATTAAAGGCCTCTATAAGAAGTCCAAAAGATTACCACTAATTGGCTGCAACATCCTGAGTCTGTGTGAGTAGGAGAGCAGTGCCAGAAAGCCTTGTGTAAAGGTGAGAAGAGGATTGATTTTTCTGTGTGATAAAAATCAAAAGACTATTGTTGTGTGCTGTATGACCAGCACTGTCTACCCAGCAGTAGGCTGTGTTAGACTTCATAGATAGGTTCCTGTGTGGAAGGTAGACGCCCAGAGTGGCTAGGATTTATTTTATGTTTGATTTTGTTTATGCTGTTTGAATGCTTGCAATTGTTTTCCAGAAAGATGGAAAAATAAACCAGAAACTTTGTTTTCAACCGTCTTCGAATGCCAGTCTATAGAGATTCAGTGTGTGGTGAACCCATCCAAGGGGTCACACACCCCGCTACCGAGCTAAACCCCTCACAATAGGTACATTTGTGCAAATTGTGTGTAATGCAGCCCAGCTATATTTTTTCTCTATATAGAACAGGCCTCGCCATGGTCGACCAAAGAAGTTGAGTGCACACGCTCAGCATCATATCCAAAGGTTGTCTTTGGGAAATAGAAATAGACATATGAGTGGGGTCAGCCTGTCAGTGCTCAGACCATACGCCGCACACTGCATTAAATTGGTCTGCATGGCTGTTGTCCCAGAAGGAAGCCTCTTCTAAAGATGATGCACAAGAAAGCCTGCAAACAGTTTGCTGAAGACAAGCAAACTAAGGACATGGATTAGTGGAACCATGTCCTGTGGTCTGATAAGACCAATATACATTTAATTGGTTCAGATGGTGTCAGGCGTGGGGGCGGCAACAAGGTGAGGAGTACAAAGAAAAGTGTGTCTTGCATACAGTCAAGCATGGCGGTGGGAGTGTCATGGTGGTCTGGGGCTACATGAGTGCTGCCGGCACTGGGGATCTACAGTTCATCAAGGGAACCATGAATACCAACATGTACTGTGACATACTGAAGCAGAGCATGATCCTCTCCCTTCGGAGACTGAGCTGCAGGGCAGTATTCCAACATGATAACGACCCCAAACACACCTCCAAGACGACCACTGCCTTGCTAAAGAAGCTGACGGTAAAGGTGATGGACTGGCCAAGTATGTCTCCAGACCTAAACCCTATTAAGCATCTCTGGGGCATTCTCAAATGGAAGGTGGAGGAGCGAAGGTCTCTAACATCCACCAGCTCTGTGATGTTGTCATGGAGAATTGGAAGAGGACTCCAATGGAAACCTGTGAAGCTCTGGTGAACTCCATGCCCAAGAGGGGAAAGTTAGTGCTGGAAAATAATGGTGGCCACACAAAATATTGACACTTTGGGCCCAATTTGGACATTTTCCCTTAGGGGTGTACTCACTTTTGTTGCCAGCGTTTTAGACATTAATGGCTGTGTGTTGAGTTATCTTGAGGGGAACAGCAAATTTACACTGTTATACAAGCTGTACACTCACTACTTTGTAACAAAGTGTCATTTCTTCAGTGTTGTCACATGAAAAGATATAAAATATTTACAAAAATGTGAAGGGTGTACTCACTTTGTGAGATACTGTGTGTATATATATATATATATATATATATATATATATATATATATATATATATATATATGTGTTTGTGTGTACGTACGTGAAATTCTGATGAATGACATATATAGTGCTTCTGTTGTCGTAAATAATGTTTATAGTTAATGCAACAAAAGATGAATGATGAAAACAAGAAAAGGCTGCACAGACCTAGTGTAATACCATTATAAACATTTATTAAAAGATAAAAGGCAAAATGCATTATTCTCACAAACGCATGATGTATACACGCATATCAATGCAAGTGGAAAAAGGTGGCCTCCAGGGCTACTGGAATACACCAATAATGCAAGGAGACCGGATGGCCATGTTGGTGCGGCCTTCTCTTGTTTTCGTTGTTCACCTTGTATTTGGATGCCCATGGTCCTGAGAGGGCAGCCAGACCCTAGGCTTTGGCAATAAGGATTAGACAAACTCTTTACCTTTGAGGCCCCGTACAGACGACCGAGCATGTCTGCTGAAACTGGTCCGCGGACCAGTTTCAGCAGGCATGTTCGGTCGTCTGTACAGCCGAGCGGACAGGATTCCAGCATACATTTGCCCGCCGGGCCTTTTTCCAGCGGGCAAATATTTCCAAACTTGTTTAGAAACAGCCCGCTGGAATCCTGTCCGTCGGACATGTTCGGTCGTCTGTACAGACCTACCGTACATGTCCGAGCGGCCGCCATCCCTCGCATGCGTCGAATGACTTTGACGCATGCGTGGAAGCATTGACCTTCCTGCGTCGCGCACGTCGCCGCGTCATCGTCGCGGCGACGGCGCGGACACGTCACCGCGCTGTCTGTCCGCGCGGATTGCCTCTCATTTCTGTCTGATGGTGTGTACAACCATCAGACAGAAATCTCCGACCGGACATGTCCGATGAAAACGGTCCGGCGTGTGTACAAGGCCTAAGCATAACATTTAAGCACAGGAGAGTGGCTTTCTTGAACAAAAAATTAATGTTTGGCTTCTTTGTGTCATTAATTATATAGGTTCCTGGAAGACAGTTATGAGCCTCTGGAAAATGTAAGTCCTGTGCCTAAAGCACAAATTTTTCCATCCCAACTTTGGATGGATGAATGGTTGGACAGATGGATGGGTGAATGGATGGATGAATGGGTGGATAGGTGGGCAGGTAGATGGATGGGCTTCTGTACAGATTTGTTCTCAGAAGTAGATGGATAGATGGATGGTGTGATATGGGGGTTGATTTGCTCAGGGACGGTGACCGTTTTTAAAGTGAGTCCATGTCAGTCAGAACTGTATTTTAAGGGGTTGTAAAGGTTAGTTTTTTATTTTCTAAATAAGCTAGTGCATTGTTGGTTCACTTACCTTTTCCTTCGATTTTCCTTCTAAATGTTTTTTTTCTTTGTCTGAATTTCTCACTTCCTGCTCCTCCTCAGTAAGCTTGCCCCCCATCATCTGGCTGGGGGTTAGTCAGCCAGAACAGCTAACTGAGGAGGAACAGGAAGCGAGAAATTCAGACAAAGAAAACAAAGAAAAAAAAACATTTAGAAGGGAAATTGAAGGAAAAGGTAAGTCCTATTTATAAAATAAAAAACAAACCTTTACAACCCCTTTAAGGGCATAGCAGCACACACTTTTATTCAAAAAGAAAACAAAGTTCACAAACTGGTTGCCCACAAGCAGGTTCTTCTCCATCAACCATACATAATGACATTTTAGCTTACCAAGCTACAGTACACTTCAGCAGCACCTCTGCTATTAATACTGGTCTCCCAGACTACGGGTTCTCGCACCTTTTCCTCTGGCTTCCCTGGATTCACTAGCCACCTCAGCTTTCTGTCTCTCAAGACCCACACAGCTGCCCTGACTTTTCCAGCCCTGTGGGCAAAAAGCCCCTCAAAAAAGGATCTTGTCTCCCTGAGTAGGTCACCCCTACTCTGGACACAAGATGGAAGGTTCCATCCCACCCAAAACACTTTGTGTAAAAGAACGTATAAAACAATTATTTTTGTATTCTAGATTTTCCTATGTTTTGCTAAATCAGGTTCACATAGAATTAAAGAGGTTGACAGTTTTGTGGTTGAGCCATGTCCAGGAAGAAACTTCCCATTTCTGTTAAGAAGTAAAGCTATAATATGTCTATCTGTAGGCAACATCTGTTTCTCACCTACATAGACTTTATCTTGTGATTTGTGGTTTAAGACAGAGCCCAGAATACATTTCCTGTTCTAACTGTAACATACATCAGATGAAAACAGGAACTTGCATTGTCAAGATGGAAGCAGATGCTTGCTAAAGAGATGACGTGTGTCTTATCCTGATAAAGAATAATGTGAAATTCAATAAAATGGTGCGAATAGTGTTGATGAGTATGTCTCAACAAATGAAACTAAAATGACACTGATCCCATAAACAATCACGGATAATGAAAATCGCATCAAATAGGAAAAAACAATGGATTAAAACATAAAACACACTCCCCACTGTGCATGGAAAAATAGAAAACCAAAAGGTTTGTAAACAGAAGTCCCATGTAAGATGACTGGTAAGTAAAAAAAAGTCTCAAAACACTGTAATGAAATGTTTCCAAAGTGCAATAGTGCAAGTGCAAAAAAGGTGAACATCAGTCCTAGTCACGAGGGTAGAAACACCGGATACGAGGGCTGTGATCCCACCACCATGGGATAGGGGTCGGTACTCTTACCGTAAAGTATGGATCCACACACTGGTAAGTGGTGATGTAGTGATCACCTTTTGGTTTTCTATTTTTCCATGCACAGTGGGGAGTGTGTTCTATGTTTTAATCCATTGTTTTTTCCTATTTGATGCGATTTTCATTATCTGTGATTGGTTATGAGATCAGTGTCATTTTAGTTTCATTTGTTGAGACATACTCATCAACACTATTTGCACCATTTTATTGAATGTTTGAATATATTCATTCACTTATTTAGCGCTGCACACTTCATCCATCATTTGTGCTAGCAGCTATTTCTTTCCTATTTCACCTGGCAGCGCGGTAATATCCTTCCATATACCTTATCCTGATAAAGGAAGTCCTTCCTAAGCCACCACTTTATCGTCTTTACAAACTGCATAAAAACTGTGAATCTGTGTTCAATAAACTAGAGACCTTTTGATAACACTCCGTAACTGTTCATGTGTATCATTGAGTTCTCTCTCAGATCTGACGGATCACTGAAGTGTTATTTTGCATTACCTAAGAATACACCTGGGTGGTTATTTTACATATCCTCATCATTTTGGAACCTTCATACTCCAGGCCCTGATCCGAGATTACAAAATCCAGAAAAAGCTTAAACCACAGCTTTCTCTACTCACAATAAACTTGCTTGAGTTTCTCAAACTGCAAATTTGAGAAAACTGTGTCATCCTTACATCCCTTTTCTAATCTCACACCGCCGAGGCAGGGCCTCACTCTGTCACAATGTGGTAGACGACTGGGTGAATGGATGGACAGAAGGGTGGGTAAAAGAAATTCTAAGGCAGAACACTTAGCTCAATTATGATACAATTTTAATCAAATCCCACCAATATAATCTGATAATGACTTGATATGTTCTTTGCATACATAGTAATCTAATGTATTTTTATACAATTATAGAGGACACAGAATCATGGAACATATTCAAGGCTTCCAAAACAGTAAGTTTACTCTGTTATTCTTTATTATCTTATTACTTTTTTCCACTATTTGTATTTATTTTTTATTCTTTCTTTAACTTATATACTGTACATGCTCATATATATTACTTACTATCTCAGCCAATGATTCTCACCTTTAGTAAAGTATAACAGCAAAAGGTGTAAAAGTTTATGACATAAAAGCAAAATGTGTGACCTGTGTCAGAGGCACACAGGCTTAGGAAACAAAGAGAATTATACAAAGTCATGCAAGTGGCTTAAAGGGACACTAAAAGTTCCCTTTTTTTTTAAAATAACAAACATGTAATACTCACCTCCACTGTGCAGCTTGTTTTGCACAGAGTGGCCCTGATCCTGGTCTTCTGGGGTCCCTCGGCGGCTATGTCTCAGCACCTACCCGCATCAGCTAACCCCCTTCATGGGAAGCTCTCTCCCAAGGGGGTTAGCTTGCGGGCGCGCTTTAGCAGCCGACTGTATCACTCGGCCCAGCCCCCCAGCGCGCCGCGTTATTGATTTGATTGACAGCAGCGGGTGCCAATGGCTGCGCTGCTATCAATCAACCAATGAATGAGCCGAGAAGCCAGCACGTTCATGGCGCGGGACTTCAGAGGGGTAAGATAAGTAAATTGGGGGGCTGGGGGGCCGCTAATCCTCAGATGTTTTTTCACCTTAATGCATAGAATCCCTTTAACAACCACTTTAAATAAATTGTATTTTTATTTTTTTCACAAAACTAATTGCACTCCTGTGATCCATAGGAGAAGTACAGACAAACAAGCTATTGGCTATTCTTCTCTTTTAAGGCTAAATGAGAGATCTGGGGTCTTTTTGAGGATAAGGACCTATCATGCTTTTTCTATTACAAGAGTTGTTTAAATTCCTTGTAATAGGTATAGAAGTGATAAAAAAATAAAGGGACAGTGTAAAAAAATAAATAAAAAAAAGTAAAATAAATAAGAAAAAAAAAAGATTTAACGTGCCCCATCCCTCCATACTTGAAGCTAACGCATAACTAAGACGAGTCTGCATATGTAAACAGTGTTCAAATCACACATATGAGGTATCATTGCGATTGTTCGAGCAATCGCAATAGTCCTAGTGCAGGACCTCATCTGTAACACTAAACAGGTAACCTGTAAAAAATGTTTAAAGTGTCACTTATGGAGCATTTTAATTACCGTATTTTGTCGCCATTCCACAAGCGTGCGCAATTTTAAATCGTAACATGTTAGGTACCGTATTTATCGGCGTATACCGCGTACTTTTTTGTCCTGAATAAAGGGCAAAATCGTGGGTGCGCGATATAAGCCGATACCCGCTTTCCCGCACCGAGTTTGAATACTGCGCCGGCATATACCGAGCGCAGTACACTCGTGTATAGTCGGCCAGTCTCGGCTCCTCCCGAGCTCACGTCCTGGACGTACAGGACGTGAGCTCGACAGTAGCCGAGCCTGCCCGTGTGTACTGCGCTCGGTATATGCCGGCGCAGTATTCAAACTCGGCGCGGGAAAGCGGGAAACGAGCGAGGAGGACGCCCCTGAAGGACACCAGACCCGACGAAGAGGACACCCGAAGCCGCAGACGGATGCCGGACCCGAGGAGGCCGCCGATGGACGCCGCGCAAGACACCAAAACTGTAAGTACAAAATCCTTTTTTCCACAGGAATTTCTGGCCAACTTTAGGTGTGCGCGCTATACACGTGAGCGCGCTATACCCCAATAAATACGGTATCTATTTACTCAGCGTAACAATATCTTTCACATTATACAAAAAAATTGGGTTACCTTTAGTGTTTTTTTTTAATTCATCAAAGTGAGTTCAAAAAAAAATTGTGTTTGAAAGACCGTTGTGCAAATACAGTGTGAGATCAAATATTGTAACATCTGCCATTTTAATATTTAGTGTTCCTGCTAAAAAAATATATATGTTTATGGGTTCTAAGTAATGTTCTACCAAAAAATACTGATTTTAACTTTAGCAAAATGTCAGAAAAAGGCTGGGTCAGCAGGTGGTTAAAGGCAGTTTTTTTTATCATAATGCATTTTACGCATTAAGATAAAAATCCTCCTGTGTGCAGTAGCCCCCCTCAGCCCCTAACACTTACCTGAGGTCCCTCTCTGTCCAGCACTCCTCAATACTAATGCGAGAAAATAAAACGTCACCAATCGCGTCCTTCAGTCAACCAACCAAAACCTCCTCCAAATCCCGCTACAAATGTAAGGGAGAACGAAGATTTGCAGTCCAAGGACCTCGGCTCTGGAACGCTCTACCCACGACCATCCGCATGGAAGAAAACCATTGGGCTTTTAGAAAAAACGAAAGACCCACCTCTTCTGAAGGAGCAGGATGACACTGGATGCAAAAAGCACCTTGAGGCGATTTAGTTGCATTTGTAGCGCTATACAAGTTACTCACTCACTCACTCACTCAGCGATGTCCACAAGTATCTCAGACATCCGAGATTCTCCCTCGTCCATGATTGGCTGAGACACAGCAGCTGCGCCATTGGCTGCTGCCAATCAAAGGCAGCTAGCCAATCAGGAGAGAGAGGGCAGGGCTCCATGTCTGAATGGAAACGGGGAGCTGTGACTCAGCTCAGGTGCCCCCATAGTAAGCTGCTTGCTGTGGAGGCACTAAACAGGAAGGGGGGGGGGGCACCGAAGAGGGACCAGAGAAGCGGAGGATCTGGGCTGCTCTGTGCAAAACAACAAAGCAGGTAAGTATAACATGTTTATTATTTTTACAGAGAAAAAAACGAGACTTTACAATCACTTTATTAAGTTCTTTTATTGGTTGTTAAAAATGTGTACCTATAGTCTGACCATAGGTATGCTTAAAGGCTCAGAACCAAACAATGATCTTAGAATGGTTAACAATGAAGATGAAAACTTTGAGTCTGAATTAAAAACAAATTCACATGATAGCACTACTTCTGAGAACAACTTATCTGTCTTGCAGCTTTCTAAACAACCACATCTATATAAATTGTATTATGCCCATAATGCTTTCACCATGCGGAAAAATAAATCGCATTTAACTAATCCTGGATTCTTTCATTGTATATAATTTCATTTAGTTGTATCCATTTATGTTGCTTCTCTTTGTTCTCCAGCAATAATATGCATGGCAGTTTCCTACATTAATGGATCTCACACTGCACTTTTATGTCGATTAAAGCCTAGGGGGCATGCCGCTCTAAAAAGTATTAAAATACAAAAAAATGTACAAAGGAAAAAAGCAATTCTTTCATGGTGATGAGTTCCATCAACTGAAAATCATGTGCAGGAGTGTGAGGTGGCTTATGTTCATTGTTCATCAAACTGGCGGTGTTCTTAAAGAGGTGTAAAAAGAGTTGGTTAAAATATGACAGACAAAAAAAGAATAATCTTAATGTGTCTATACTTACCATAGATACCTACATTCTTGGGGCAGTCATATTCTATAGTTATTTTTGTTTCCAGAGTATCTGCTTCACCCTTGGCACATTATTGAATGAGATAGAAAAAGACATGGGCCCTGATTCACAGACACTGGCGCATATTTATGCCGCCCTAGCGTATCTCCTTTACGCTACGCCGACGCAGCGCAGAGAGGCAAGCACTGAATTCACAAAGCCAGTGCTTCCAAATCTGCGCTGGGTTTCCAAGGCAATCACGTTGGAACAACTGCCTAAGATACGTCGGATCACTGCCTACGGCGTGAACGTAACCTACGCCTAGTCATATTCACGTCCTACGTAAACTACGTAAAATACGTCGGCTTGTGTTCCCTGGTGCAGCCCTTTGCATGGATGCTGCTGAGTTACACCTCCTTTATGGGGCATAACTTTACGCCGGACGTATGACTTTACGCGCACTGCGTCGGATGGACATACGTTCGTGAATCGGCGTATCTCCCTCATTTGCATATGTGAATAGAAAATCAATGCGAGCGCCAAATACGTCCAGCGTAAATATGCCCCCACTCTACGCCGGCGTAGGCAAGTTATGTCGGTCGGATGAAGCCTATTTTCAGGCGTATCTTAGTTTTGTGGGCGCAGCGCACAGATACGACGGCGCATATTTTCACTTACGCGGCGTATCTCGAGATACGTTGGCGCAAGTGCTTTGTGAATCCGGGCCACTGAGGCCTAAAAGAATTGGTTAATATCTGGTAGAAAAAGAGAACCTGAATAAGAACAAGCAATTCTAACTTGTCTATTAATACTGTACTGTACATCAGGGGTCCCCAAACTTTCTTAACAAAAGACCAGTTAACTGTCCTTCAGACTTTAGGGGGGCTGGACTCTGGCCAGTGGTCATTGGGAATACAAAATGTCCCTGCATCAGTGGGAGTAAACGATTCCTCATGATTGGTGTCAGTGGGAGGAATTGTGCCCCATGATTGCTGTCATTGGCAGGAATTGCGCCCCAATTGCGCTCCTGTAGACGTGTTCCCCAGCTCTCTGCCCATACCTCTGTATGAGCTTTCAGTTGGGAAGCTAAAGGAAGTGTCAATGAACTATGAGTGCACTGATTATAACATTCATATAGTCCATAGAGAGCTACAAATCTGTCTGCCACGGTGGAGGACAGGACTTGTAGTTTATTCATTCACAGATCTCTGTGAATAAATGATGCAGCTGTGTGGGTGGGGCCCTGCACAGCCTCGCCAATGTTAAATGTGACAGTGGTTATGAGAGGTAGGAAAGTTATAAGCGACTAGTCAACCAACCCGATCCATGTTGGGTGTGAATGATGGCCTTAGCCAGAGCTGCTCTACTAACCACGGTCCCTAATGCATTTCGCCCGGCCACTGGGGCTTAGTCATGAAGGTGGAAGACAGGAGCAGGATGGGAAAACCTATGAATCAGCCGTGAAAACAAATGTGCAAACATGCATGTTAATTTGATGATGGAGAAAATCATGAGGTGAAAAAAAAAGAGCCTAGGAATTGAAAGGTAAAATAAGCATTGTCCAAGTTAGTATGTTTCAAAACTGTCTTATTATATAGAAAAGAACTTCAATAATTAAAAAGGTAAATAAAATAATCTATGGTTGTACATTTTCTTTTCAATGATTCCCAATGTTTTGGGGTGTTTCAAAAGTTTTGTACATAGTACTGTATGTCGGCCTGGGGTACCCCTTTCATTTGAAAAGCAGAAATATTTTGGCAAAGGAGGAACATGGGCTAATTTTTCAGAAGCGATATGCACCATACTGCACAAAGTACTACTGAGAGGAACATGAGCCCAAGAATTTAAAGTGGAACTATGAACAAAATCGAAAATTACATATACAGTATAAGGCAGTCTGTCAGTAGCATTACCACAGCAGTTTATGTTTTTTCAAGTCTCCCCTAATTTTATTATTTATTTCTTGGCGGGGGGCCTGACAGGAGACTCAGCGAAGTGGCAATCGAGGGGGGGGAGGAATGTTAGCGGGGATCGATCGAGCACTGGGGGCGGGTGGTAGGTTGGTTATCACATAAAATCCCGATAAAATACATTTACGTTTTGGTTGTAAAATGAAAATTTCAAGAGGTATGAATCCTTCTTCAAGGCACTGTGTAGGCTGTGCCTGCTTCCACCAAAGTGGGATGAAACAATGTTGCTGGGGGAATGGCTATCGGCACTGTTACATTTGATTCACAACCATGTAGGTTGTCAATCAGCCTATGGCCACACCCAGTCCTGCCAACAGCTTTATGGATTGACAGCACTGTCTCTGGTGTTGAAACCTCCCATTGTGAGCTGCAGTGTCTGGAAGGGGAAGCAGATGAGACACAACCAGAGGGGTTTGACCCAGTCTTGGAATGTAAAGGAAGATTTTTGTTTCACGTATGAGGCTTGGCATCACAGAAAAGGTGTATTTGGGACTCGGTTAAACTGTCATACAGGAGACTTTATTTGTACAAAGAATATTTTTATTAGTATGTAGCACCCTCTACCTAGCGTAGGTGCTAGCGTGAGTTTTTTTTAGAACAGGTAAATTTAGGCAGGCCTAGCTAAAAGCTAGGCATGTTTGTTTTGATCTGTGGGGCTGGGAGTGGCTTAGAGTAGGCTGGTGACTCACAGCTGGCTTCATCTTTTGGTCACCTCCCTTCTGCTTTTAAAGGCTCCTAGAAGGAAGGTGGGGAAGAAGGGTGGAGCTGTCTGGGGTGTTCTAAGGAGGCCTGACCAATCCCCAACTTGGATTGTCAGGGGGCAGGCTTTCTTAAATACCTAGAGTCAGCCCAGCTGGGGAGGAGTTGTTCGGGTGGAAGAACTGGAGATGGAGTATTAGGCTGTTGGGGCCTTTGGGGAAGCTCTCCAGTCGGGGGGGAAGACCTTGGGCCAGGGGCTCAGAGCTGAACAGGTACCCCACACAACTCAAGGGGTGTCCTGAACAGGAGCAGGAGAGGACAGCGGGGAATACTGCCGAGCAAGTCTCCAGGAGGGATCCACCAGGTGTTGGTGAGAGGCAGGCACAGTCGGGAGAGCTGGGAGGCATGCCGGAGCGGACTGGGAGTGTGCAGTCAGAGTAGGATGTAGAGCCAGCAGGAGAGACTGTAATGTCATGGCCAGTGAAGTTGGGCCGCTGCAGCCGGAGAGCTGTCAGGGTCTACAGAGGGCTGACTGGGATCAGTAGTCCACCAAAAAGGACGACTAGCATTCAAACTTTTGTTGCTACACCATAGGGGCCTGCAGTCCCTATAATAAGGTACTTTTGCTAAGGCCTGCGCCTGAAGAATCGTACTGGAGGTAGAAGGAGAGATAGTCTGTAGCAAGTGTTGTGCAGGCAGGGAAAGTATCTAACTTGTCCCAAACCATGCAAGAATATTTTTCCTGGGCATCCTATGAATTCCTTAACCCCATCCAAGTTTTAATTCCTCCAAAAAATACAAAAACAAATCTGATAGACTTGTTCATTGTCTTGGAGTGTCTGGAGGTGAATGCCGGGCTGGGCAGGGTGACAGGTGAGCCACAATCACTCAGCAGCCCCTACGAGGGTACCGCTACAAGTACATTAATTGGGTACTCTGGCCTAAATGATCATTTTTTATAAAGACTGAGACTGAAGGCGCATACATTACAATGCATTCAACGTGTCTAATTATCACTCTCTTCTGTATTGTAGAATACATCTAAGGCTGCGTAATGATGTGTCACATTCCTTCAATTAACGCTCAGCTGTGTGTTATTGTTTCCTCTAATGGAGTATATTTATCACTGGAAATTGGGCTGTCAGTAAACAAGCTAGAACAGAAAACACCCAAACAACATAGAGCTGTTTATGATGATGTAAACCTAGAAGTATCAAAGCATCCGAACAACCAGATTAGCAGCAGGTTCTGTTATATACTGGAGATGAGCGCAGTGTTTTCCACCAAATGAAAATGTAATGATTTTGCAGTTTGCATCATTTTGCAGAAGTGAAAACTTTCAACTTTCTATATTAAACTGCTTTGGCGCACTAATGCCCCGTACACACGATCTGACTTTCCGTGAAAACAAGTCAGACAGGCTTTTTTTTCCTCTGAAAGTCTGACCGTGTGTAGCCTCCATCTGACTTTTTTTGTCGGAAGTCCGACGGACCTAAGATAGAGAAGCTGTTCTCTTTCTTTCAGTCGGATTTCCGATGAAATCACGGCGAACTTTTGCGCGGTCAAAAGTCCGACCGTGTGTATGAGGCATTACTTTTTTAATTTTTTTTTTAGAGGGTGATTTTTTGGGGAGGAAAGTTTTTAGTTTAGTTCTTTGTATTTGTGTGTGTTTTTTCTTTCTTTTTTTGTGTATGTATTTGTGATTCATTTTTTTAATTTACTCACTTGAGCTCTGTAAGGTTTTACCCCCTTCTTGACTAGAGCATTTTTTGCTATTCAGCACTGCACTCGTTTTTTTTGTTTTTTTGTTTTTTTTTAACAGAAAGAATCACTGCACTACTTTAACTAGAAATTGCTCAGTCATGCAACACTGTGTGCAATTTATTTTTTTCACACAAATAGAGCAGAGGTGTCCAACCAATGGCCCGGGGGCCACCTGTGGCCCTCAGAACCCTCTGATGTGGCCCACGACCTCCTGCTCTGGAATGGAATAGAATAGAATACTGTTATTAAAGGTACGTTTTTATTACTAAAATCAGTGGGCCAGATCCACAGTGAGAGTACGCCGGCGTATCTACTGATACGCCGGCGTACTTTCAAATTTCCCGCGTCGTATCTTTAGTTTGAATCCTCAAACCAAGATACAACGGCATCTGGGTTTGATCCGACAGGCGTACGGCTTCGTACGCCTTCGGATCATAGATGCAATACTTCGGCGTCCGCTGGGTGGAGTTCGCGTCGTTTTCCGCCTCGGGTATGCTAATTAGCTATTTCCGACGATCCACGAACGTACGCGCGGCCGTCGCATTCTCTTACGTCGTCTCTAGTCGGCTTTTTCCGGCGTATACTTAAAGCTGGTATTTTGCGGCATATAGATAGACTTGCCATGTTAAGTATGGCCGTCAGTCCCGCGTCGAAATTAGAATTTTTCTTTTTTTTGCGTAAGTGGTCCGTGAATAGGGATGGACGTAATTCACGTCTAAGTTAACAAAATGACGTTGTTGCGACGTCATTTTGCGCAATGCACGGTGGGAAATTTCGAAACGGAGCATGCGTAGTTCATTCGGCGCAGGGACGCGCTTCATTTAAATGAATCACGCCCCCTAATCGCCGATTTGAATTCCGCCGCCAAAGATACACTACGCCGCCGTAACTTACGCCGCAAATTCGTTGTGGATTTGAAACAAAGCCAAGTAAGTGGCAGTGGGGTTTATGTGTATGGAGCCAGTAGGTGAACTCTAAGGCCCCGTACACACAGTCGGACAAAACCGATGAGAATGGTCCGACGGACCGTTTTCATCGGTTCACCGCTGAAGTGGCCTGATGGTCTGATGTGTGTACACACCATCAGTTCAAAATCCGATCGGGTCAGAACGCGGTGACGTAAAACACACGACGTGCTGAAAAAAACGAAGTTCAATGCTTCCAAGCATGCGTCGACTTGATTCTGAGCATACACGGGTTTTGAACCAATGCTTTTCTGTACTAACCATCGGTTTGGTCCTATGGGGCAGCGGTCCATCGGTTCGGTTTTGAAGCATGTTTTAAAATTTTGGACTATACACACGGTCGGTTTGGTCCGATGAAATGAACTTTGGTTCATTCTCATCGGACCAAACCGACCGTGTGTACGGGGCCTAAGAATGCAGTAAAGTATTTTGCCAATTAAAAAATAAAAACGACAACAATGAGGACTCAGCCTGACTGCACTGACAAGGAGGGCAGCAGTCTAGATCACGGTTTCTCAACTAGGGTTCCTCCAGAGCAGGGGTGTCAAACTCAATTTCATTGTGGGCTGCATCAGCATAATGATTGCCCTCAAAAGGGCCGGTTGTATCTGTAAGATTAGATGTCCAGCGCATCCCCACCTTTACATTAGATGTCAAGAGTCACCCCACCATCAGAAGTTGAGTCCCCCACTCTCCCTTACATCACAGTGCACCCCCCTTTCCTTATGCTGCTGCTGGGAAGAAGCTGGATGCATTGCTTGAAAGCAGAAAGTAAGGGTCTAGAGTAAGACCAGAGGAGGGCTGGAGTTCTCCTGAGAGGTGCGAGGGCCACATGAAATGGCCTGGAGGGCCGGATTCGGCCCGCGGGCCTGGTGTTTGACACCTGTGCTCCAGAGCTTGCTAGGGGTTCCTTGAGCGATGATCAATGTTTGCCTCTCAGATAAGTTCCCACTGACACCATTGGTCTTTTTAGCTTTCTGTAAGGGTTCTTTTTTTCCCCAATGACCACAAGTGTAAGGAGCATTTTGGTTCGATTTCCCTGAGCCCGGAAAGTTATTTCAAGGGTTCCTCTGTGTTGAGCAGGTTGAGAAAGGCTGGCCTAGATCCTTTCTATTATATTATTCTTGTTACTGACAGTCAATAGCATGATGTGTGGGGTGGCTGTGTTATGCCCCTTGAAGCTCTGATGACCAACATCACAGTATATGTTGGCTGGCCCAGGTCCCATTAATCTTTTCAAGGTCAACAGGAATATGAATGTACTTTATAATATATAGTGGCAAGTCCTCCTTAGTTTTGTTACTGATTGATACTTTTCTTATTTTTTTTTTTTTGAGGGAGGATGATCTGAAATGCCTTAACTTTCTTAAGGAACTAACAGATGACATCTTACTTAGAGGTGGTGGCTCCAGCAGGTAAGTACACACAGGTCATAAGTGAATGCAGAGCTGGGCAGGCTGACAGACAGACCACAATTCTCAGCAGCCCTTAGAGCCCATTCACACCTAGGCGTTTTGTCGCCTGTAGTGTGACGCCCGCTGCCGCCCCGACACGCCAGAGGGATGATTTAACATTGCCCTCTATGGAGATGGTTCACATCTCCACGCCTGCCGCCTGCCGCCTGCCGCCTGAAAAAAAGTCCCGGACCTTTTTTTCAGGCGGCTTTCGGCGTTCAGCATAGGAGATGGGAACCATCTCCATAGGGGGACAATCTAGGGGCACATCTAGGCGGACAATCACGGCGTTTTGTCGCCGCAAAACGCGGTACAAAACGCTGCTATTTGACGCCGCAATTCGTGGGACGAAACGCCGCGATTTTGTCCGCCTAGATGTGAATGCAGTCTTACTGGGGTACCAATACACAAGTTTTTTTTTTTTTTTTTTTTTTCATCTGCTGATCCTGCCAGTAACACACTTGTTGTCCTAGAGGGAAAACGCTCACTTGCTGTATTATATCTATTGAAGGATAGCAATTTCACCCTTAGCTGCCCTCCTGGTTTGGACTACAAAGAAACCTCCCCTTTTCACATTCTCTGTTATATAGGTAGAAGGAGTTGTTTAGTTCATAGACGATGGTTAAAGTGGAGGTTCACCCAGAAATGACAATTTTTAACCTTAGATTGATGCTCATTTTGTCAAGAGGAATCGGCTATTTTTTTTTAAATCGAAGCCGTACTTACCGTTTTAGAGAGCGATCTTCTCCGCCGCTTCCGCGTATGGGCCTGGGCGTTCCTATTTGATTGACAGGCTTCCGACAGGCTTCCGACAGTCGCATCCATCGCGTCACGATTTTCCGAAAGTAGCCGAACGTCGGTGCGCAGGCGCCGTATAGAGCCGCACCGACGTTCGGCTTCTTTCGGCTACTCGTGATGCGATGGATGTGACCGTCGGAAGCCTGTCGGAAGCCTGTCAATCAAGAAGGAACGCCCAGTCCCGAAGACCATACCCGGAAGCGGCGGAGAAGATCGCTCTCTAAAACGGTAAGTACAGCTTCGATTTTAAAAAAACTAGCCGATTCCCCTAGACAAAATGAGCATCAATCTAAGGTTAAAACATTTTTTTAGGGTGAACTCCCGCTTTAAGAAAACAAATAACATTGTTTGAGACACCGGTTCAGTACATAGAAAGTTACAAGGACACTGGAATTCTGGCAGGATCAACAGGTATTATTCAGTACTTGCAGAAAATGTTCTTTGCCTAAAAACAGAAAATGAATGCAACAACTACAACTAAGGACTGGTTAGCTGCTTATATTAAATTGTGTATTCTTGGGTATTGATATACTTTAGTTTATTGGGGAAACCAATGTTCTGTATTGTTTAGCAGACAGTTCAAACACTACCACTGATATGATGTCTTACCTGGTAGGCAAGGATAATTGGGAGTCATTTTAAAGAAGGAGTACATACAAAAAGAATGTGATTACACTCATGCTCCGTACACACAATCGGTTTTCCCGTTGGAAAAAGTCTGATGAGAGCAGGATCTCTTTTTTTCCCATCTGAAAAAAGGGAAAACTGCTGGAAAAAGATAGAGAGCAGGATCTCTTTTTTCCCGTTTGAAAAAAAACCTGATCGGAAATTTCCAATCGTGTGTACAAATCCCATACGTGCAAAATTCCGACGCATGCTCGGAAACAAGTCAACTTAATTTTCTCGGCTCGTCGTAGTCTTTTACGTCACTGCGTTCTTTGCAGTCAAAAGTTCACCGAACTTTTGTGTGACCGTGTGTCTGCAAGGCAGGCTTGAGCGGAATTCCGTCGGAAAAAACATCCCGTTTTTTTTCTGACGTGAAAACCACTCGGGACATCAGAGTAGTTTAAAAATAGGTTTAGCAAAGTTCAGTAAATATACTTTTAGACTGTATATGCGAGTTTGCTAATGTTCTCTATGTCATTGCCAGTGCAATAGACCGTGTTTTTCAAGACCACCTTCAAAGAAAAAATCACAATATCCCAGAGGTAGGTACTTTTCTTCTAAGTCCTTATTGAAAGTCTGCTAAAAAACAGACTGCAGTGCTGGGCTTTCTTATTTGAAAGTTCATAATGGTGTACATACTGAGTGTGATAGGTGTATCCTGTAGAAAACAAGGGTTTTATGAAAAAAAAAATGAAAAATGAAATGTAAAACATAATATTTTAATTTTGTAAATTTTTTAAAGAAACAATAGACTTGTTATATGCTTATATAAATTACTGTATATACTCGAGTATAAGCCAAATTTTTCAGCACATTTTTTTGTACTGAAAATGCCCCCCTCGGCTTATTGAGTCACCTTTTTGCGCCTGATCTCCTGGACTTTGGGAACTTTTTTTTTTTTGGGGGGGGGGGGGGGGTGAGTAATATTTCCCTGAGTCCGGATCAAAAAAAAGTGCTGGCAGCAGAGTAAAAGAAAAAAACACTAATTCAAGCAATAATGTATTTATTTAAAAATAAAATATTACATTTATTTTAAATTCAACTTTGGCAAACACCAGAATATTGCATGATTTGAATCTATTTTATTCACCAGCAGCACTTGGAATGAGTGAGGGAGGAGCAGTACTTGAGGCCAATTAGGTGCCCTGCATGCACATGTGTGCTGACAATGAACATGATACATGAAGGAGAAAATAGAGAAATTACCACATCAGTCTAATTTCTGCACTTTCATTGACCAGTCAAAAGCTGGGGGCACGGAGGTGACTTCTCTTTATTTCCTAACTGCAGCAGAAAAAAGTCAGGTCACCACCCTGATTCTGCTGGGTGGGGGAGGTCCTGGACAAAACTAAGGTCGGCCATAAATGGTTAGAATTCCGACCAGAGCAGCAGGAACCAGCCAAGATTCGAACCATGTACGGGCAGGCTGAATGTACTAAGTTGATCGGTTGATCCACTAGGGTACAACCAGCCTGTCGAATTTTACTTGCGATTATCGTTAGTGACTGCTATAGCCGCAAGTGTTAATCACTGTCTTCAGCTTGGCAGGATGGATTGTCATGTCTGCCACTCCATGAAGACGTTGATAGACGAAACGGACGTAGAGTGAGATAGGGACGCTGACGGTGTCACAATTTTGAGTGGTTGGAGCCTGTGTTGTGTGATACAACCGCAGCACCACCACTGACTGAGCTAAGCGTGTTTTCCTTAGCCCCGGGTGGGTGCTTGGAATATGTGAGTGGATCTTGTATTTTGTTTTATGAATGCCTGTCTGAATTGTGGTATGCTATGAGAAGCATTTTTTCTTTCTTCTCCTCATTCATTGTGTGTTCCATGGCGAGATACACATCAGACTGATTGAATACAGCAGAGCACAGCAGAGGCTATTGGAAGGCTCATGGTCCCAGCTGTTAAGGTCTTTTAGTGAGATTGGTGAGGGAATCACTGATTGAACGCTGGTGACCGGTGGCTTGAGAAAATGTCACCTTTTACTATTTTTGGGATTTTCTAATATTGTTTGAATATTTTTATATTTTTTTCATTTTTATATATATATATATATATATATATATATATATATATATATATATATATATAGTACAGACCAAAAGTTTGGACACACCTTCTCAATCAAAGAGTTTTCTTTATTTTCATGACTATGAAAATTGTAGATTCACACTGAAGGCATCAAAACTATGAAGTAACACATGTGGAATTATACATAACAAAAAAGTGTGAAACAACTGAAAATATATTTCATATTCTAGGTTCTTCAAAGTAGCCACCTTTTGCAGCAGACACATCTCTAGAACTAGTAAGAGGAGACTGTGTGAATCAGGCCTTCATGGTAGAATATCTGCTAGGAAACCACTGCTAAAGAAAGGCAACAAGCAGAAGAGACTTGTTTGGGCTAAAGAACACAAGGAATGGACATTAGACCAGTGGAAATCTGTGCTTTGGTCTGATGAGTCCAAACTTGAGATCTTTGGTTCCAACCCCTGTGTCTTTGTGCGACGCAGAAAAGGTGAACGGATGGACTCTACATGCCTGGTTCCCACCGTGAAGCATGGAGGAGGAGGTGTGATGGTGTGGGGGTGCTTTGCTGGTGACACTGTTGGGGATTTAATCAAAATTGAAGGCATACTGAACCAGCATGGCTACCACAGCATCTTGCAGCGGCATGCTATTCCATCCGGTTTGCGTTTAGTTGGACCATCATTTATTTTTCAACAGGACAATGACCCCAAACACACCTCCAGGCTGTGTAAGGGCTATTTGACCAAGAAGGAGAGTGATGGGGTGCTGCGCCAGGTGACTACCTCTTGAAGCTCATCAAGAGAATGCCAAGAGTGTGCCAAGCAGTACTCAAAGCAAAATGTGGCTACTTTGAAGAACCATAGAATATGAAATATATTTTATTTATTTTTATATTTAGTTTTGATGCCTTCAGTGTGAATCTACAATTTGCATAGTCATGAAAATAAAGAAAACTCTTTGAATGAGAAGGTGTGTCCAAACTTTTGGTCTGTACTGTATATGATAGGTTGATACACATTGTCAGTCTGTAAAATTTTGCATTTTTCTGTTGTGATACATAGATAGGAAGGGTATCACTCACAATGTTTACATAATTGTGATTTTATTTTTATAGTATTTTTCGGACTTGCACCAATTTAACACTTTTGATGATTGCATTACAATTCCAGCACTTTATTATTGCTTATTTGCACAATTTTGTATCCATACAAAATATGGTGTTTTGCACATTGTTGCATTTTTGCACTCTATTTGCTATTCATATAGTAGGCTAATACCATTTATTCATTTTTTTATATATAATTTTGATCTTTCACAATCCATGTAGTATTGATTTTCTATATTTTTTTTTTACACTTCAGCTATTGGGGGAGTTTTGTGCACGCTGTTTTTTTTATTTTTTTTATTTGTAGTATTTACACAATAAGGTATATAACTATTTACATGATTACATATATGTTGTAGAATACTGTGAACCTGTGCTAATCTCGACTCTCATCCAACAATGTCAGCACTGTCTGTGTTGATGGGGGAATTGTGCAAATTTCATTCCTGTTTGTTATTTAACCACTTTCCTACCCGCCCATAGTAATATGACGTTCACAGATAGGATCTCCCATCCTGGGTGGACGTCATATGACATTCTGGGCTTCCCGGCCGTCCAGGAGGTGCACGCCCACGCATGCGCGTGCCTGTCCGCCGGGCACCTGCGATTGCCCGTGATCATGGCAGGACCGTGGATCTGTGTGTGTAAACACACAGATCCATGTCCTGTCAGAGGTGAGGAGACAGATGCTGTGTTCCCAGTACAGAGAAACACAGATCGGTCTCCTCCCCTTGTGAGTTCCCCCCCCCACCATTAGAATCACTCACTAGGGAACATATTTTACCCCTTCAGCACCTCCTAGTGTTAACCCCTTCCCTGCCAGTCACATTTACACAGTACCAGTGCAGTTTTGTAGCACTAATCGCTGTATAAATGTGAATGGTCCCAAAAATGTGTCCGATATGTCCATCGCAATGTCACGGTCACAATAAAATGATCGCCGCCATTACTAGTAAAAAAAATTAAAATGCAATAAAACTACCCCCTATTTTGTAGTTGCTATAACTTTTGCGCAAACCAATCAATATACGCTTATTGCGATTTTTTTTTTAGAATACATATCAGCCTAAACTGAGGAAATTTGTATTTATTTTTTAAATTGTGATATTTATTAAATCAAAAAGTAAAAGATATTGTGTTGTTTTTTTTTTTCAAAATTGGCGCTCTTCTTTTTTTTATAGCGCAAAAAAAAAAAAAAACGCAGAGGTGATCAAATGCCACCAAACAAAAGCTCTATTTGTGGGAAAAAAAGGACGTCAATTTTGTTTGGGTGCAACGTCGCACAACCGTGCAGTTGTCAGTTAAAGCGACGCAGTGCCGAATCGCAAAAAGGGCTCTGGTCAGGAAGGGGGTAAATTCTTCTTCTAAAAAAAAACAAAACAAAGGTAAACCCTTTAAATCAGGCAGTGAGGAGGTGACGTATCTCCTCCTCACTACCTGTCGAACAGCTCTGAAAAGCGATCCAAGAAGTAAGGGCCAGATCCACAGCCAGCGAGCGCAACTTAAATGTTCCAATTTAAGTTACACCCCCGCAAAATTTCTACCTAAGTGCCCGATCCACAAAGCACTTACCTAGAAATTTTCAGCGGTGTAACTTAAATCTGTCCGGCGCAAGGCGGGCCCAATCTAATGGGGCGAGTCCCATTTAAATTAGGCGCGCTCCAGCGCCGGACGTACTGCGCATGCTCCCAACGCTATTTTCCCAACGTGCTTTGCGCGTATTTACGTTGCGCAGAGTTTTGAGAATCGTGACGGGTGTAAAAGAAAAAAAAAAGTTGCGGCGGGAAAAAAATGTTTTTTTTAAAAAAATTTACAGCGACGCGGGATAGAAGGGTATACTTTTACATGGTGTACTAAGTTTACACTTTGTAAAAGCAGCCCTAATTTTGCGACGGCAAACTAACACTTACGGAGAAATAACGAAGGGAAAAAGCTTTGTGGATCTCCGTAAGTGCTAATTTGCATACCCGACGCTGGATTACGACGAGAAATGCCCCCAGCGGCGGCCGAGGTACTGCATCCTAAGATCCGACAGTGTAAAAGTATTACACCTGTCGGATCTTCTGCCTATCTATGCGTAACTGATTCTGTGAATCATTCGCATAGATAGAAACAGGGATACAACGGCGTATCAGCAGATATGCTGTCGTATCCCTTTTGTGGATCAGGCCCTAAGTTCCTACCTCACATGTGAATGAGCCCTATCACTATTATAGTGAAACATTTTCTTTCTACATTTTTACCTCTACATTTCATTAGCTAAAAAAAATAAAAATCTTGCCTTGCCATCATTTAGTATCTGTGAAATGAGACTTAGATGAAACTATTTTTAGAAGACTGTGAGAGAATCATTAATCACAAGACTTACTGTTTCTAATTGATTTTTTACTAAAATACGGATCATAATTAAAAAGGCTCATGGATAATAAAATCTTCACTGATAAACAGCACCTTCTGCTGAAAGTTTTACCTTGTGCTCTTCCAGAATTCTATGTTTAATACATGCCAAACTGCCTTTCAGAATGAAAACGTGCTCCAGCCAGACTCCTGCAGTCCCATTCCAAATCTGTTGGGGCTCGTTCAGGCATTTGGTTATCATTGTGGCCTCTCTGAAAAGGGATTTGCTGTGGATCGCTTTTCAGAGGACATTTGTCAGGTAGTAAGGGGTAGATATGTCACCTGCTCAGCACCTGTTTTAACCCTAAAAAACCTTCCCTCATGCACTTTAAAGATGCACTAATGCCTACTGTGACAAGAGGTTTAATTCTTGCTGCGGTATTAATGAAAAAAAGGGAGAAGGGAGAGGGGGGCAGTATCCTCACATGTAGTGAGCATGTGGACACTGACTGGTAAGGCAGGTGCCACATCCTATTTAAGTATGAGGAAGGAATAAACTGGGGGCAAGTTGTTGGACTTTTCAGGCACAATACGTTGTAAAGGATGTAGTCGTACAGAGAATTTTCTAAAAAAAATAGATTTATTTAGACACAAAAGTGAAATTTGACATTAAAATTGGACGTTCCATAGGAACTAGCAAACTATTTACACATGGCAAAGTGCCTCCAGAGTGACACAGGAACTTATGCACTAATATTAAATTAAAGAATACAAAAATATATAGATAGTTTCGATTATAGAAATCAAAACAGTATATAAAACAGTATATAAAAACTAATAATCATGTGATTGTCCTGTGTAGACAGAGTAGGGTCAGACGTGGAAATGTCTGAAAGATGGTGGTCTAGGGTGGCATCCTTTTTTCTTTTTTTTTTTATTATCCCTGGTGGTCTATATGGCCATCCCTGGTGGTCCAGTGGGCATCCCTGGTGGTCCAGTGGGCATCCTCGGGGGGGCTGTGCTGATAATCGATCAGCACAAACCCCCCCCCCTGTCACAGGAGAGGCCGATCGGCTCTCCTCTACTCGTGTCTGACAGACGCGAGTGAGGAAAAGCCGATTACCAGCTTTTCCTATTTACATCGTGATCAGCCGTGATTGGACACGGCTGATCACGTGATAGTCCCTTGAGAGACTCTTTACCTTGATCAGTGTTGCGGGGTGTCAGACTGACACCCTGCAACAACGATCGCCGCGATGCGCGCCCCCGGGGGCGTGCAGCGGCTCAGAATCCTGAGGACGTCATATGACGTCCACTCAGGATTCTACAACCACTTTGCCGACGTCAATATGTCATTGGCGGGCGGCAAGTGGTTAAGTAGCAGTCCAGGTATGTGGTATTTATGGAATTTAAAATATATAATAAATATATATATATTAGGCAATTTTAAGTAGTGTCTGCCATTTTGGATCAGTTCTCTCAACAGTAATGCAAAGAAACCTAAATATGAAAATCATTGGGGTTGATTTACTTAAAGTATAACTAAAGGAGGTGGATTAGAACACCTGACAGGTGTTTATTGTTATATGTGCCCCTATAAGTGAGATTCACCCTCTCTATATTTGTCCTGTGTACCATTATCATTGAAAGTAAAGGAAAATCACAAATTTTGGGTTGTCCCCAGAAAAGTAATAGAGGGGAAATCATCCAATGCCACAAATGACACGTTTCCCACTGACACCATTGATCTTTTTAGCTATTTATAAGAGGCAATTCTTCTCAATGACCACAGGTATAAGGAGCATTCTTCCCACTGACCATCAAACTAATGTATCATGAGATGTAGATATAGTCATTTTTAGCAGGGGTTCCTGAGACTGCAATGTTATTTTAAGGATTTCTCTGTGTTGAAAAGGTTGAGCAAGGCTGAAAGTGTAACTAAAAGCAAATCTTTCCTGTTCATTTTGGATAGAGTAAAGCCCTGTACACACGATCGCTTTGTCTGATGAAAATGGACCGATGGACCGTTTTCATCGGACAAACCGATCGTGTGTGGGCCCCATCGGTTTGTTTTCCATCAGTAAAAAAAAGTCTGTGTGGGAGTCCATCGGTCAAAAATCCACGCATGCTCAAAATCAAGTCGACGCATGCTCGGAAGCATTGAACTTCATTTTTCTCAGCACGTCGTAGTGTTTTATGTCACCGCGTTTGGACACGGTCGGATTTTTGACCGATGGTGTGTAGGCAAGACTGATGAAAGTCAGCTTCATCAGATACTTGACAAAAAAAATCCATCGGATTAGATTCCATTAGATATCCGATCGTATGTACAGGGCTTAAGGGAGGATTAAAACCCCTGTTTTTGCCCCATTGGGGAGTCTTCCATTTACTTCCTTTCCCATACCAAAAACAGGAAGTGAGAGGAAATCCATACAAATTAAAGGAATCCCTTGGGGTTTTCTTTTAATTTCACTTTTAATGATAATGGTAAACAGAACAAATAGAGAAAGTGAAGCTCCCTAAACACAAGCAGCAATAAAAACCTTAATGCCGCGTACACACGATAGGTTTGTCTGATGAAAACGGTCTGATGGACCGTTTTCATCAGACTAACCGATCGTGTGTTAGCCCCATCGGTTTTTTATCCATTGGTTAAAAAACTAGGAACTTGTTTTAAAATTATCTGATGGTTAACTAACCGATAGAAAAAAACGATCGCCTGTGGGGCACGTCCATCGGTTAAAAATCCACGCATGCTCAGAACCAAGTCGACGCATGCTTGGAAGCATTGAACTTAATTTTTCTCAGCACGTAGTTGTGTTTTACGTCACCGCGTTCTGACACGATCGTTTTTTTAACTGATGGTGTGTAGGCGCGACTGATGAAAGTCAGCTTCATCGGATATCTGATGAAAAAATCCATCAGTCCGTTTTCATCGGATGAACCGATCGTGTGTACAGGGCATAAAAGTGTTCTAATCCTTCTCCATCCTATCCAAAAAAAAAAGTTTTTACTTTAGTTATACTTTAAATAAATTCAAAATATCTTTCTAAATATCAAACGATGAACAAAAATAGCATCAAAAAATCACACACATATTAAAATAATCTTCTTCCACCAATAAAAAATACAAAGAATCCACCATGTTATTCTCTAGAGCCTCTGCTTAAAAAATATGTAATGTTTGGGGGTTCTACGTAGTTTTCTAACAAAAAAATATGTTTTTTACATGTAGTTAAGGGATGTCAGAATTGGCCCTGACTGGAAGCGATTAAAGAGGAGCTCCAGTCATATTTGTGTTTAATAAAAGTCAGCAGCTACAAAAACTGTATATGACTTTTAATAAACAGACACACGCCTCTCCCAAGATCTAGCGATGTGCTCACCTGGCTTGCGGTTACACAACCGGGTGCCCACCGTGCATGTGCAAGCCACGCTGCGCATTGTGAACAGTCCCGCAGTCTTCTAGAACCTATGACTTGTCCCAGAAGACTGCAGAGAGGTAGGGGGAGGAGAACTTCTGCTTGGATAGCTTAGGCAATCCAAGAGGAAGTGGGAGGCGGATTCCTGTCATAAAAACGTGTAATTTCTTAAAGAGGAGGAGTGGGAAGGAGGCTTTGAAGCGGAACTTCCCCTTTTGGGTGAAGCTCAGCTTTAGGTAAGTAGACTGAAAAAATTGCAAAAAAATACTTAGCTCCGTGTGTCAATTTCTAAATCTGTTTTGTTGAGTGCAATAGCAAAAACACGGAGCAGTGAATTTGTTTAACCACTTGCCGACCGCAATACGTATATACAGTGCGTCAGAGATGACTGCCGCTGCACTCTGATGGGCAGTATTGAATGACGTTTGTAGAAGGAACTTGATTGTTATATCCAGAAGAAGCTGAATGTACTTTGACAAAGCACATGCTGTTGAGAAGGGGTGTTGGAAGGACAACAGCATGTAATGTAAAGTACTGTGAACTATATACTGTATGCATTATACTTATCTATGCAGCAGGTGGCACTTTAGTGTTATAGTGTGTATTCTATAATATGACAGGATGTATCATCTATCTAAGTTCAGTGCACTTGTTTGTGGTTAGCTCCTGTCTCATGTTTTCTCATGCTGTAAAGACATGCATTGCCAATCCTCCATAAAAGCAAAGCTATTTCTGCAAACAAGTAGCTTCCAATGCATGATTTCAATGCTCTGCACAACAGTATCCAGCTTAACTGCTTGCCGACAAGCCGCCGCAGTTATACGGTGGCAGGTCTGCTCTGCTGGGCGAGATCACGTAGCTATACGTCACCTCGCCCAGCAGCCAATAGGGGTGCGCCGCCAGAGGCGTGCACGCACATCCCCCGCTTGCTTCTGACTCCCATGCACGTGCCCGGCGGGCGCGATTGCCGCCGGGCACCTGCGATCGGTCGTTATAGAGCGGGACCGGGAGCTGTGTGTGTAAACACACAGCTCCCGGTCCTGTCAGGGGAGAAATGCCTGACCATCTGTTCATACAATGTATGAACAGCGATCAGTCATTTCCCCTAGTGAGTCCACCCCCCCTACAGTTAGAACACACCCAGAGAACATACTTAACCCCTTCCCCGCCCCCTAGTGTTAACCCCTTCCCTGCCAGTGGCATTTTTATAGTAATCCAATGCATTTTTTAGCACTGATCGCTATAAAAATGACAATGGTCCCAAAAATTTGTCAAAAGTGTCCGAAGTGTCCACCATAAGGTCGCAGTACGGAAAAAAAAAACGCTGATCGCCGCCATTACTAGTAAAAAAAAAATATTAATAAAAATGCCATAAAACTACCCCCTATTTTGTAAACGCTATAACTTTTGCGCAAACCAATCAATAAACGCTTATTGCAATTTTTTTACGAAAAATATGTAGAAGAATACGTATCGGCCTAAACTGAGGAAAAAACATTTTTTATATATATTTTTGGGGGATATTTATTATAGCAAAAAGTAAAAAATATAATTTTTTTTCAAATTTGTCGCTCTTTTTTTGTTTATAGCGCAAAAACTAAAAACCGCAGAGGTGATCAAATACCACCAAAAGAAAGCTCTATTTGTGGGAAAAAAAGGACTCCAATTTTGTTTGGGAGCCACGTCGCACGACCGCGCAATTGTCAGTTAAAGCGACGCAGTGCCGAATCGCAAAAAGTGCTCTGGTCTTTGACCAGCAATATGGTCCGGGGGTTAAGTGGTTAACAGGCTCTGAGGGCTTCACAGAACAGCTGGATTTATGCCGAGATTACATTTTACACAGGTGGACTCTATTTACTAATTAGGTGACTTCTGAAGGCACTGGTTCCACTAGATTTTAGTTAGGGGTATCAGAGTAAAGGGGGCTGAATACAAATGCATGCCACACTTTTCAGATATTTATTTGTAAAAAATGTTGAAAACCTTATATAACAATATATATATTGTGCTTTGAATTTTGAATTTATTACAGTGTATTTTTTCCCAAAAAATTGCGTTTGAAAAACTGCTGCGCAAATACAGCGTGATATAAAAAATTGCAACAATCGCCATTTTAGTGCCTAAGGTCTCTGCTAAAAAAAAGATAAAATGTTTGGGGGTTCTAAGTAATTTCTAGCAAAAAATACTGATTTAAACTTTTAAACAAAAAGTGCCAGAAAAGGCTTGGTCTTCAATAATTTATTATATTTCTTACTGATAAACCTTTAATTGTATTCATTCTTACCTTTATCTATTCTAAGTTCTTTATTCTTCATGACAGGAATAAATAACCAGTACACCCTCACGTTATGACAATTAATATGTCCTTGCTCTCAACATTATCTGTATGATCACGTGATGTGTGTATAAAAAAAAAAATTGTTCAATAAAGCATTTTCTGATTTAAAAAAAAAAAAAAGTACACCACTTCTTAATACATGGTTCTTTTTTGTGCCTCTGGACTGTCATATCTACATGGAGCCTTTTAGGCCTCGTACACACGACCGAACATGTCTGCTGAAACTGGTCTGTCGGAACCAGTTTCCGCCGACATGTCCGACCGGACAGTTTTCCGGCCTAGCGGACAGGTTTCCAGCGGACAACTGTTTCTTAGCATGCTAAGAAACATGTCCGCTGGAAGCCTGTCCGTCGGACATGTCCAATGGTCAGAACGACTCATCAGACATGTCCGCTGGCCCGAGAACCCGCGCATGGCGTCAAAGTGATTCGATGTATGCGTGGAAGCATTGAACTTCCGGGTTCGCGCACGTCACCGCGTCATTGTCGCCGCCACGTCACCACGTCGTCTGTCCGCCGGGAATTTGGTCGGATGTGTACAGCCATCAGACCAAATGATCCCAGCGGACATGTCCGATGAAAACGGTCCGCGGACCGTTTTCATCGGACATGTCTGCTCGTCTGTGCGAGGCCTTAAACTTTCACTGACATACAAGGGTCTGCATTGGTTAGTGCTTAGTACAAATTACAATAGATCTGTCAGTTGTCCTCCTGGATACTGGAGAGGTTTTATTTCTAATGAAAAATTGTCTGCAGAAAAAAATGCTTCCAATCAAACACACTGTCAAGCAAGACTCTACAGGGAAAGAAAATGTAAAAAAGCAGTGGAGAACATTCACAATTATCAGTTAGTTACACCAGGTCAGACAGGTCTGTAGAAAAATGTGAGCAGCACTTTAGAGACAAGGCTTACCTAGGGCTAAAGATTAGTTTTTTTTACAGCAGTACTCTTGGCAATTATGAAATACACACATTAATACAGCCCTGTGCTCACAAACGCATCCTTAAATTTTTTTTCTGAATACAAGCAGGATCGGTGCTAGACTATTTTGCACCTTAGGCAAGACCAGCAAAAGAAAATTGAAACTTCACCATTTTTAAAAACAGTAGAAAATAATACAGCAACAAAACATGTAATTGCTACATGTCTTTTAATTTGCAAAAAAAAGTGCCATAGGATGCCAAGGAGACAGCCCAATCCAGCAATAAGACATCCCAGTCCAACAAAGAAGATAGACACTACACATCAGCTGTCTTGGTATCATGAAGGAGAAGAGGGGAAGAGGTGCACGTCAATCGGAGCCCAGCTGGCGGATAAGCCGTTTGCCCAGGATTGGGTGCTGCGGTGGGGACCGACACTTCCTGGTCCAGTGGAATGCACTGCCGGGCTTGCGTGATGTCACTTCCTGGGTGTGGTACAAAAGAATAGCCAGGAAGTGCTGGTCCCTGCCGCAGCACCCGATCGCGGGTAGACGGATTATCTGCCAGCTGGGCTCCCATTGACGTGCGCCTCTTCCCCTCCATGATGCCAAGACAGCTGATGTGCAATGTCTTTGTCTATGCGCTTATGACCACTCACAATGTGTGAGTGACACTCTTTTTCACCTCATTTAGGCCCCTTTTTACATTGAGGAGTTTTTCAGGCGGTACAGCGCTAAAAATAGCACTGCTATACCGCCTGAAAAACTCCTGCCCAGCTACCTCAATGTGAAAGCCGGAGGGCTTTCACACTGAGGCGATGCGCTGGCGGGAGACAAAAAAATCTACTGTCAGCAGCATCTTTGGAGCGGTGAGAGGAGCGGCGTGTATACCGCTCCTTCCCATTGAAAACAATGGGAAACCGCGGCAATACCGCCCGCAATGCGCCTCTATAGAGGCGCATTGTGGGTGGTATTAACCCTTTATCGGCTGCTAGCGGGGGTTAATGCCGCACCGCTAGCGGCCGATTCCCGCGGCAATCCCGGCGGTATAGCGCCGCCATTTTTAGCGTCGATATACCGCCACGGCGGCTACAGGTCCAATGTGAAAGGGGCCTAAAGTCTTAAAAAGCTACATTTAGTTGGCGCATGGGTTTTCTCCTTACCACCCAAACTGTCACAATTTAATTGGTCTGTTTTTTCTTTGTTCCCTGGGGCTGATTCTGAGGTATAATTTTTAGTGCCTGTTTTTTTATCAAACCACACTTCATTTTGTATGTTTTCCAATCTGTTTTCCTGTTTTTTTTTTGCTTTTGTTGTATTTTTTTTACCTTCAAATGAAGAAAATGTGTTTTTATATTTGAGTTTTATATTCAAATAACCCTCTGTAGCGCTACCCCCGAAGGAGCCACTGATTGATTTGGGATCTACTCTCTTTTGGCTCAGCTCACCCCTGTTTAACTAGCTCGAACCCTCCCTTGACACATCAGAAGTCTGGTGAATGAGGTATTGTGACCTCTGCTGGGCTGGGGTCACAATAGCAGGCACACAATACACAGTGACAATATAGCAATAAAATTACCTGCGGTTATGGACGGTCTCTCCGGACAAGGAAAAATACACACCACACAGTGAATATATTTAAATATAAGAGAGGTAAGTTTACTGTATAGAAACTTAAGAAAGGCAAACATAAATTTGAATTGTGAACATCACTGGCAAGTAATGACCTAATCTGATTCGCAAGGACCCTTGCAAGGATCAGCAATTGATGTAAGAAAAAGAGATTTTAAACATAAGAATGGTACCATTTCCTAAACTAATGATAGGCAGTCTATGCTCGCGAGCGCCCTCTGGCGGGCAGTCCTACAGAACAGTTAATATGCGCGTTGCGGCCGGGTGGTGCATGTTAAAATTGTAATCCACGGGCGGCAATCAGTGAAAGAAACTATGCAACAAAATGTCTGTGATAAATGAAAGTTGGTGGATTGACCCTAACCCTAACGTCAACCACTTCTGTGTAACACTGGAACAATTAACTGGGCCTCTAAGCTCCGGCTATGGGCCGAACACGTGTCTGTGGCCTGTGAGATGGCACTAGGTGTCTGTGCTAAACACAGGGTTTGAAGTTTAGCATGTGCTCTCTCACCCGACAGGCCGATCCGCCTGAGTTCTCCTCAGAAAAAGGGGCGCGCTGGCAAGCACTGCTCCACGACACAAAGGATCCCGGACAGGGAGGGGTTGCTCCACTGTTTCAGTCATCAGCTGGGCTGCCTCCTCAATCCCCAGGAACACGGGCCGGATGCTGGAGTCTTGCTTCTGTCTGGATGGCTGGTCTCTCAGTGGATAAGCCCAGGCTTCTGGCCTAACAGCACGGCTTCACGCCGTCAGCAGCTCCGCAGAGGAGAGAAGTGCAGGTCCCGAGAGAGCGAGATCAGCCACTCTCCCCCATAAGTCTGTGCGGAGATGTCACATGTTCCAATAACACGGGGTATTGTGGAAAATGTAGTCTGTTTCTCTTCAGAGTCAATGGAGTCCATATCTCCTGCTACTTGCCGTCCCACAATGCATAACTTCCTTAAAGGTATTTTACATATTTACAAATGTGGTTAAAGTTCCAGCGGGGATGACCTGTCGTAAGGTTCTGAAAGGATGACCCCGCTACACCTCCATTTAGATATTTTTTAGGTCCTATTGGTTTTATATACATATTACCCATGGGAATGAAATGAGTAATGTGTTCAAATAAATGTATGTCCTGACAATATTTCCTCCTCGCCTATGTAATGGAGAGCAGCATTCAGCATTGATACATTAGGATTTCTTAAAATGTATTTTTGTCTTTCCAGCATGTACCAGTAGACTGAGGCCCAGATTCAGGTAGATCCGCGCAATATTTGCGTGGGCAAAGGGCAACGATTTTTGCTCTGCGCCCACGCAAATATTTCGATTTGCCCGCGATTCACGGAGCAGTAGCTCCGTAAATTGCGCGGGCGCTATGCTAAGTAGCCCGGCGTAAGGGCGCCTAATGTAAATGATCCCGCCGGGGGCGGGAATCATTTAAATTAGGCGCGCTCCCGCGCCGAGCGAACAGCGCATGCTCCGTCGGGAAACTTTCCCGACGTGCATTGCGGCAAATGACGTCGCAAGGACGTCATTTGCTTCTAAGTGAACGTGAATGGCGTCCAGCGCCATTCACGAATCACTTACGTAAACGACGTGAAATTTAAATTCACGAGCCGGAAGGGCGGCTATACTTTAGCATTGGCTGCCCCTGCTATTAGCAGGAGCAACCTTGCGCTAAAGTCGCCGTACGGAAACTCCGTACCTTGCGTGCACAGGGCCCGCGCAACTTTTGTGAATCGGTGGTAGTATGCAATTTGCATACTATACGCCGATCACAATGGCCGCTCCCCCTAGCGGCCAACGCAAGAATGCAGCCTGAGATATGAAGGCATAAGGAGGCTTATGTCTGTCATATCCTAGGCTGCAGTCCGCGTAGCGATGTTCCTGAATCAGGGGCATTCGCTACGCGGGAGCAAAACAGCTATTGCGCCGCGCAACCTATGGTTGCGCGGCGCAATAGCTTCTTGAATCTGGGCCTATGTTTTTTAATGTTATAGTCACTGGTTAATAAATATTTCTTGATGGAAACATTCCTAACAAAACTTGCATTTTCAGGCAAGAAGGATATGCAAGCCAAGAAGGGCTCTGTGTACCTAGTGCAGTGCTTGTACAGTGCAGCCATACAGTCATCTAGTAAAAATATGGTTGCTATTGAACAGTATGCAATTCAGAAATCTTAGTAGGTTTATTAATATTGTAACTCTGAGGATATAGGGTATACAACATGAGTTATTGGAAGTATATATGAAATCAGGGGCAGACTGACCATTCGGGCACTCGAGCACTGCCCGAGGGCCCCATGCCACTAGGGGGCCCCATCAGGGTTGCCAGCCTCAGTAAAAATGTAAAAATCTGTGTTTTTCTAAAAATCCCAAGATTATAGCTGCTCCGCCTCTCCAGTATCTTTTCAGTTTGTGTATGTGTATTCTGTGTGTGTGTATACTGTGTGTGTATACTGCGTATGTGTGTGTGTCCCCTAATCTATTGCCTGGGAACCCCATAATCTCCTATTGCCCGGGGGCCCCATGAGTTGTCAGTCAGCCACTGTATGAAATACAGCCAGAGCCGTGAATAAGGTGTTACCACTTGTCCTCCTGTGCGGGGCCCTGGCCAGCAAGGGGTAAGGCAGCAGGGTGAATCAGATGTGGGTAGGAAGGGTGATCAGTGGGGCGAGGGGACAATTACTGGAACCAAGCCCCTGTATGTCTCTCTCTGCGGCATCTGAAAGCCAGCTTCTACTTATCTCACTCCCGTTGGCTTTCAACTGCTGCAGCCATACAGGTGATTGGTTGCAGTAATCCCCCCCCCCCAACCACACTGATAACCCTCCCTGTGCTACATACGTTTCCCCCTACTACCCCGACCCCCGTGTGTGCCCCCAACCCCCACAGTACTACCACCTTCTCTCCTGTCCTTCCTGCCTCAGCTGCAAGCACACAATAGGATTCTTCAAGATGGAGAGCGGGTGAAGGGTCCTGTAAATAAGTTATATTAAGCAGCCCCCCTTTCCTGAATGAATACAATGAGTGATCAGTACCGATCACTCAATGTGTAAATTCATAACTGAAGCATTGGCTGTATGGGGCCCTGTGTCAGGTTGTCTGTGTAGGGCCCCATGTCAGGTTGTCTGTATGTGGCCCCATAGTTTTTAACAGCAGCCCTGAATACAACATTCGTAGTGAGGTGGCGTATGTTGCATACTGCATAATATACAAAATGGGGCAACCTTAGATTTGTTATGTACTGGATAGCATGCAGAATGGGATTGACATGAGTATGATACAGTATATACAGCACAACATAGTACATTGGGCAGCCTTCAGTATGTCATGTACAGCACAACATACATTGGGCAGCCTTCAGTATGTCATGTACAGCACAGCTTACAGGTGGAGCAGTCCACAGTATGTAATGTACAGCACAGCTTAGGGCAACCTCAAAGATCTCATGTACAGCGTAGCGTACAGAGTGGTGTGCATAGGTGTGCGCAGCCTATTGCATTAGGGTGTGCACCCCAAAGCTCAAACACACACTACCGATCACTCACCATGTTCATTCAGAAAGGGAAGGGGCTGATAAATACATATTTACCGGCCCCTTCCCTCACTCATCCTAAAACATCTCTGCAGCAACAGGGAAGCCAGAAGTGCTGCAGAGGAAAGGAGTGGGGAGCCGGGCGGGAGGGGGGAATCTGTGCTGCACAGAATGATTAGGGTGTGCCTGGGCACACCCGGCACACCCTGTGTGCACGCCTATGGTGGTGTGGGCCTTGCAGCAATTCAGAAAGGGTAGCATATGGAAGGTCCCCACTTTTCCAACTTTGCTACTGGAGACCCTAACTCAGCAGAAATAATGAGGGCTGGCAGATGTTGGCAGAAAGCCCACTGAACAGATGCAGGATCTGTGACTAGGGATAATATAGATGTGGCCAGCTTAGCCAGGGGTTCGGAGAAGTGGCCATATAGTGCCTATGGGTGCCACAGCAGAGGTAGGGAGGAGAGTGGCACATTGAAATTGAGTCCGAACCATGACGGGTACTTGGTGTAGCAACAAAATAAAAATATCCTAATTGGTTGTAAGTTGGATTGTTATATGTGTGTTTTTTCTGATATAAAATGTAATTTATCAGCAGTAAACTCTGTAATCCACTGACGTTTATCCACCCCGGAGTACAAAGTCAGTGAACGCTGGAGAGGACACGGTTCTCATCTAAAGGTCACTGACAGAAAACACACTCGAGGGCAGGATGTACTGTTCCAGCAACCATTTACATTCATAAATATGAGGAGGAGATGTGACATCTATATAGCCTGAATATCCATAATTTCATATCAGCCTTTCATATTTCTCCACTAATGCCACTAATCAGACTATTCATCTCCATTGTCTTTCTCCTGATATGCC
This sequence comes from Rana temporaria, assembly GCF_905171775.1. Classification (NCBI taxonomy): domain Eukaryota; kingdom Metazoa; phylum Chordata; class Amphibia; order Anura; family Ranidae; genus Rana; species Rana temporaria. The sequence continues at coordinate 434,134,047 of NC_053492.1, forward strand.
CTCAGGATCTAGATCTACAAAATGCTTTGCTTTTATAAACATATTCGTTGTTGTTTTTTGAGAACTCTGTGTAAAAAAATATTCTGTAGACAGTTAAAATATATGTTTTTATGTTATTTATAACAGTGACTTATATAGTGCCATCAATTTGTGCCGCGCTTTACACAAAATGTTGACTTTGGAATGTGGGAGGAAACCGGAGTATGTTGGGCTGTGGTTGGGATTCGAACCGATGACCCTAGTGCCCAGAGTTTCAGTTTTGTATCCAGGTGATGCTTTCCTTGTTACTAGTTTCCTGGTGATGTGAGACCTCTTGCTTCCACCAGATTGTTTGTATGTCATGGTATCCCAGAACCCGCCCACCAACTTTTCTGTGTCATATCAATGATGATGTCACATCCTGGAAGCCTCATCCTCCTCATACTGCTTGTGTCCTTCATAGTTTCCATTTTCTGTTCCTCTACTCCTGTCATGGTGCCCATCTGCCCATTTTGATGTTAATTTGTTCCCCTTGTACAAGTCTTGAAGATCACCTCTTGTAGACAATTTTTTTTTTGGACTTTGACAAACATGAAGCTTCTCTATGTAGCGCCCCCTTACTTTCAGTACGGGCACTACACTAAAGTTAGTGGGGAATGGGAGAGTTAATTTTTGCTCCCATTCACGATTTGTTAAATTTGGGCTGCTGCCATTCCAGAACTGTCTTATGGGTCAGTCTGCGTTCCAGGGGTGCGATCCCACCCCTGGGCGACAGCTGGCACTAGAGAGCCAGCGGCTCTGATAGGCTTTCCGATTACAGCCCTCAGGATGTATTCGGCTTCCAAATAATTATCCAGGGGACGCACGGGGGGTGCGTTCCTTGGATAAGACTGACAGGTGTCTCAGCCAATCAGGTTCACCGGTTCTGGTTACCGGTAACCTGATTGGCTGAAGCGTCATCGAGGGCGGGAGAAGACATCGAGGGACCGTGGAAGGAGGATGGATGACCCCAGAAAGGTAAGTGCAGGGGGGCAAGGGGGCAGCATTTTACAGGGCACAGTGGCGACAATTACAGGGCACAGAGGCGAACAATTACAGGGCACAGTGGCGACAATTGATGGGCACAGTGGCTGCGTTTGATGGCATGGCACAGTGGCTGCGTTTGATGGCATGGCACAGTGGTGACAATTGATGGCACAGTGGCTGTGTTTGATGGGCACAGTGGCTGCATTTGATGGGCACAGTGAAGCTGCAATTGTTTTTTTGTTTTTTCGTTTGCTTGCGCCCCCCAAAAATGTTGAGCACCAGTCGCCACTGCAGCTGTCAAACCCAATAGCAGGAATCAGAACATTCCTGCCTCTGGGATTCGCACCATGACAAACACCCATGCGAATATACTCTAAAGCCTCGTACACACGATCGGATTTTCTGACGGGAATTGTGTGTTGACAGACTGTTGGCTGAAAATGCAACCGTTTGTACGCTCCATCGGACAATTGTTGTCGGATTTTCCACGGACAAATGTTGGATTTCAGGCTGTTGTCAGATTTTTCCGATCATGTGTACACAGGTCCTTCGGACAAATGTCCAAAGTACAAACACGCATGCTCAGAGGCAATGCTCACCAAACACAACATTAGCAGAAGGTACCCAAAGGTTGGCGCTAAAGAGCTGAAAAACCACGTAGTACGTCACTACGTTCATGTTCGTTGGCTGACAATTATGTGCCGTTTGTATGCAAGACAAGTCCAGGCACACGCCCTTCGGACAAAAGTCTGTCGCTTTGTCTACGGAAAATCCGATCGTGTGTACAAGGCTTTAATCCACGTGTAGATAAAATGTTACCAAAGTCACGTAATATTCTTTGCATAAATCCTCTCACTTCATATTAGCCTATCAGTCTCCCTATCCTGTCTTTCATTCTGCAGAATCTCTGAGGCCGCGTACACACGTCCGAGAAACTCGACCGGCGAAACACATCGTTTTCCCCGTCGAGTTCCTTGTTCGGCTGTCAAAAAACTCGTCGAGCCAAATGTTCCCATTGCCCAACGAGGAAATAGAGAACATGTTCTCTTTTTGGCTCGACGAGTTTCCCGACGGGTTTCTCGGCGAAAAGTGTACACACGACCGGTTTTCTCGGCAGAATACGTCTCCCATCGAGTTTCTTGCTGAATTCTGCCGAGAAAACCGGTCGTGTGTACGCGGCCTTATTTCTTTCCACCAGCTGTATCAGAAGAAGAAGCCAACCCTCAGAATCCCCCAATCAGAATAGACGTTTACAGATTTCCCCCAGCCTTGGTTTACCTACAATTAGCAGTCCCATTAATGTTTAAACTGTTTAATTATGCAAAAAGATCATAATGTGTGTCGAACGTGGGACAGAAAATCCATCCGGTCTGCGGGGACACAGATACGAGGCGGGCGGACAAGAAACTGGCAAGCTGTGCGCTGTGGCGGAAAATGCTCAAAGCACAAAATGTAATATTAAAGAAATTGTTAAAATTATACGCTGCTGCCAAATGTTAGGTGATAAATAATGCATCACGCGGCTCCTGCCGGAGAAGATCTTGAGAATAGAACTCTTGTGTAGGCATAATGTAATAAGGTGACCTCATGTGAACAGCCTGCCTGTCTTCTGTATGACCTGATCTTTGCAGATTTCTATCCAGAAAACACTAGAGCTGTCTGCATTAAGGCCCCATTCACACTTGTGTGACGCACATTAGCCTGTTTTTTGCCACCTTTGTCAGGCAGCCTATTTAGTTAAACATGCTAAAGTAACTTTTGTTGTTTTTTTGAGAGCAGACCTTGTTACATTTCATTACGACGCTTTTTAGAGCATTTGCCGCAATTCCTAATAACGTTTGGGGTGTCATTAACCTCCCTGGCGGTATGATTATTTCAGAAAAAGGTGCTGAAAGCGGTACCATTATTTGCAAGGAAATTTGGCGTTTTATACTGTAGGCCTGTAATTCTTAGGAATAACTCACTTAAATATGACCAAACAAGAGTCTAGTAGGCATCCCGAGTATGAATTTTTTTTAAAAACAAAATTATAAATTATAATATAATAAATAATTATAAATATTTATAACAAATAATAATATAATTATAATAAAAATTATTCAATAATGTAATTAACTCAAAACCACTGAAATTTGCTCAGTTGCAGAATTGTTGCTGTCATTACTTTTATTTTTTTATGACGAATTTCCCCACAAATCGCTATCGCACAATTCTGCAAGTGATTATAATTTATTTTCGCTGTTTTCTAGCCGCTCTAAAACCATTTTTGACATACAGGGACACTTTTGGTTGCTATGGACAATCTACAGTTTGCAGGCAGAAATAACAGTTTTTATTATATAAAAGTACATGCAGGACACTGGGCAGACCACTAGGGACAAGGGGGATGTGTATTTTTTACATACAGTACTGTAATCTATAACATTACAGTATAATGTATGTAAGGTGTTTGTTTACCTTTTTGAATTTGGCGCCGTTCTCCGCTCCCGTGCGTCGTAACGTCGCAGGGAACGGAGATCGGCGGCACACAGAAAAAACTGTGTGAATCAAGCGAGGTCCCGCTCGCTCACACAGCGCGGTGGCATCGCTGGATCCAGGGACAAGGTAAGTAAACCATGCCTGTGGATTCAGCGAGGCGAGCCCGAGTCTGACTCGGGGGTTACCGATCGCAGCACAGAAATTTAACCCCGAGTCAGACTCGGGAATACCGCCAGGGGGGTTAAGAAATAATGACAATACAAACGCAATGCATGTTTTAGCGATTTTTTTTACAGGTGTAAATGTGGCCTCAATGTACACTAAGGCCCGGATTCAGATAGGAGTTACGACAGCGTATCTCCGGATACGCCGTCGTAACTCTGATTGTGCAGGGTCGTATCTATGCGCCCGATTCATAGAATCAGTTACGCATAGACTTCATTAAGATCCGACCGGCGTAAGTCTCTTACATCGTCGTATCTTAGGCTGCATATTTACGCTGGCCGCTAGGTGGCGCTTCCGTAGATTTACACGAGGAATATGCAAATTAGGTAGATACGCCGATTCAGAAACGTACGTCCGCCCGGCGCATTTTTTTTTACATTGTTTACGTTAGGCTTTTTCCGGCGTAAAGTTACCCCTGCTATATGAGGCGTATCCTATATTAAGTATGGACGTCGGGCCAGCGTCAAATTTTCTGTCGATTATGTCGTTTGCGTAAGTCGTTCACGAATAGGGCTGTGCGTAATTTACGTTCACGTCGAAACATTGACGATTTGCCGACGTCATTTGGAGCATGCGCTCTGGGATACGTCCACGGACGGCGCATGCGCCGTTCATTAGAAACCTTAAATACGTGGGGTCACTAGTATTTTGCATAGAACACGCCCCCAACCAGCCTATTTTGAATTAGGCGGGCTTATGCCGGCCCAGTTACACTGCGCTGCCGTAAGTTACAGCGCAAGTTCTTTGTGAATACTGGACCTGCTGCTCTAACTTACGGCGGCGTAGTGTATCTGAGATACACTACGCCCGCCCAAATCTACCTGAATCTACCTCATTGTCTCTAATGAACTGCTAAGCTACATTCTCAGTGATGATAACACAGGTTTCTGGTGAATGGATAGGCTGCATTATCGGTGATGTCACTGGTCTCTAGCGATTTGATAAGCTACATACTCATTGATGATACTGGTTTCTAGTAAATTAATAGGCCTGTATTAAAGACAGCTGATTGCAAGATTCATAAAAAGTAATTTGTGGCTAGGCTCAGTGGCATTGTATATACTGGCCCAGATTCAGGTAGCAATTGCGTCTGCGTAACCATAGTTACGCAGCGCAATGCTTACTTGCGCCGGCATTTCGAATGCTCCTGATTCAGGAACCACGTTACGCCGACTGCAGCCTAAGATATGACTAGCATAAGGCTCTTATGCCAGTCATATCGTAGGCTGCATTCTTACGATGGCCGCTAGGGGGCGTTCCCGCAGTGGTCAGCGTATAGTATGCAAATTGCATACTAACGCCGATTCACTACCCTACGCGAGCCCTGCGTACGCAGTTTACGTCGTTTACGTTCGTCGGGTTTCGTGTAAGGCTGCTCCTGCTATTAGCAGGGGCAGCCAATGCTACGTATACCCGTCGTTCCCGCGTCGCAAAGTTTAAATTTAACGTCGTTTGCGTAAGTGAATCGTGAATGGCGCTGGACGCCATTTACGTTCACTTTGAAGCAAATGACGTCCTTGCGACGTCATTTGCCGCAATGCACGTCAGGAAAGTTTCCCGACGGAGCATGCGCACTACGTTCGGCGCGGGAACGCGCCTAATTTAAATGATCCACGCCCCCTACGGGATCACTTAAATTATGCGCCCTTACACCGGGCATTTTTGAGGAGCGCCCACGCAAATTACGTGGCTACTGCTTCGTGAATGAAGCGTAGCACAGATAATTTGCGGGGGCGCAGGGCAAAAACGGGACGCTGCGCCTCCGTAAGAAGTGCGCAGCAGTACCTGAATCTGGCCCACTGTCAATAACCAAAATGCATAATTCAACTTTATTTCCCATGATGTTTTAATTAAAAGAAATTAACACATTTGCACCCTTTACACTACAATCTGCCTCTAGCAGGACTCTTGCAGAGGATTAATTGATCTATCATTTATGGAGCTCAGCGTGATTTTCAGCTAATAACGTTCCTGGGAACTATATTTGTACAGCAAGTTAGGATCTGTATCCCAGAGATTTGTAAGCAAACGACTGTGATTTTCGCTGTTGATTTAACTACATATAATATAATTTGCTGTAGGGGGTGAGGCCAGCGTCGTGTGTTTGATCTAAGGACCCAGAACACAGCGTGCTGGTGAAATTTTTATATTAACATTTCTCTATAGGGAGTTAACTTGCTGCTGATATAAATTAATTAGCAATCCTTCTTTTCACTAGGCAAGCCAAATGAAACATTAATAAATACGAGAAGCTGGCTCGCTTTGTAAATGACATGCCATCATGATTGGGTACTCTTCGGCCTTGTACACACGAGAGGATTTATCCGCGGAAACGGTCGGTTGTACTAACCATCAGATCAAAATCCGCCCGGAATTCCCTCCGCGGTGACGTGTCGCGCCGTCAGCCGCGATGATGACGTGCGCGACGCTGTAATATAAGGACTTCCACGCATGCGTCGCATCATTACGACGCATGCGAGGGAGGGAATCGGACGGATTGATCCGGTGAGTCTGTACAGACCATCGGATAAATCCGCTGGACTGGATTCCAGCGGATAGATTTCTTAGCATGCTAAGAAATTTTTATCCGCTGGAAATCCATCGGCCCAAAAAATATCCGCGGATAAATATCCGCTGGGTCGTACACACCAGCGGATCTATCCGCTGAAACCGATCCGCGGATAAATTCCAGCGGATAGATCCTCTCGTGTGTACGGGGCCTTATACTCCCCAAAAATGGTTAGGGATAACAATTTAAGTCTAAGTTTGGGCAAAAATAAAATAAAAATATGTAGTAGATCTCTGCAAATCATGTGCATTTCCCAATGTTTTATTCTTTTAACCACTTCAGCCCCGGACCATTTGGCTGACCAAAGACCAGGCCACTTTTTGTAATTCGGCACTGTGTCGCTTTAACTGACAATTGCGCGGTCGTGCAACGTGGCTCCCAAACAAAATTGGTGTCGTTTTTTCCTACAAATAGAGCTGTCTTTTGGTGGTATTTGATCACCTCTGCGGTTTTTATTTTTTGCGCTATAAACAAAGATAAACCGACAATTTTGAAAAAAAAAATCTATATTTTTTACTTTTTGCTATAATAAATATCCCCAAAAATATATAACATTTTTTTTCCCCTCAGTTTAGGCCAAATAAAAAAATATCGCAATAAGTGTTTATTGATTGGTTTGCACCAAAGTTATAGCGTCTACAAAATAGGGGATAGTTTTATGGCATTTTTATAAATATTTTTTTTTTACTAGTAATGGTGGCGATCTGAGATTTTTATCGTGATTGCGACGTTATGGCGGACACATCAGACACTTTTGACACCATTTTGGGACCATTGTCATTTTTTCAGCGATCAGTGCTAAATAAAATGCACTGATTACTGTAAAAATTTAACTTGCAGTGAAGGGGTTAACCTGTAGGGGGCGCTGAAGGGGTTAAGTGTGTCCTAGGGAGTGATTCTAACAGTTAGGGTGCATGGCTACGAGTGACAAGTCACTGATCGCTTCTCCCGAAGAGAGGGACTAGGAAGAACGGGGAGATGTGTTTACACTGACATCTCCCCATTCTTCAGCTCTGTCACTCGATCGCGAGACACCAGCGGACATCGAGTCCACCGGCACAGTCACGGAGCTTGTGACCACACAGCGGCAAATTAAAGGGGACATACCTGTACAGCCATTTGCCCAACCATGCCATTCTGTCGACGTAAAAGGTCGTGCGGCGGTCCCTAAGCGCTTAAAAATGCTACACCTACAGAGAATATCAGTTAATCATTCCAGAAATCCAGTGACTTTCTCTGCTACTCTGAAATCCAAAGTAGTATTTTCAGGCCAGCCCACTTGTTCCCTGCTGGACTACAGAACTCCCTGCCCATTTTTGTGCCTCTCCACATGCATACAATGTTTTTTTTCAAAGCAAAACAGTGCTGTTGCCTTGACTCTTAAGAGCCTGTCCTCATTGTGTATAGGGAATGGGCTCTTGGGAGATGTAGTTCTGGGGGTGCATCTACATCAATAGGAACTGATCTCACAGCAGCTACCTCTGTAAGAATTTGCAGAGATCACATTGATGATGTCAGAGTAAAACAAAAATCTGTTTATTGTTTTTTTTTTTTTTTTTTTTAGTACAGTGCATTCCAAAAGAATTCACGGTGCTTCGCTTTTTCCACATTTTGTTATGTTACAGTCTTATTCCAAAATTGATTAAATTCATTGTTTTTCTCAAAATTCTACAAACAATAATGACAATGTGAAAGAAGTCTGTTTAAAATCTTTGCAAATTTATTAAAAAGAAAAAAAAATCCCATGTACATAAGTATTTACAGCCTTTGCCCAATACTTTGGTGAAGCACCTTTGGCACCAATTACGGCCTCAAGTCTTTTTGAGTATGAGGCTACAAGCTTTACACACCTATTTTTTGGGCAGTTTCTCCCATTCTTCTTTGTAGGACATCTCAAGCTCCATCAAGTTGGATGAGGAGTGTCGGTTTACAGCCATTTGCAGATCTCTCCAGAGCAGTGGCGGCTGGTGCCCAAAATTTTTGGGGGGCGAAAACAAAAAATAAAAAATTGCAGCCTCACTGTGCCCATCAAATGCAGCCACTGTGCCATCAATTGTCACCACTGTACCATGCCATTAAACGCAGCCACTGTGCTATCAATTGTCACCACTGTGCCATGCCATCAAACGCAGCCACTGTGCCATGCCATCAAACACAGCCACTGTGGCATCAATTGTCACCACTGTGCCATGCCATCAAACGCAGCCACTGTGCCATCAATTGTCGCCACTGTGCCATGCCATCAAACGCAGCCACTGTGCCATCAATTG